>NW_014577507.1:179062-186674 GCF_000485595.1 Priapulus caudatus
GTGTGTGTGT
Source organism: Priapulus caudatus (assembly GCF_000485595.1). Classification (NCBI taxonomy): domain Eukaryota; kingdom Metazoa; phylum Priapulida; class Priapulimorpha; order Priapulimorphida; family Priapulidae; genus Priapulus; species Priapulus caudatus. Next base: position 179,073 of record NW_014577507.1, read on the forward strand.
GTGTGTGTGTGTGTGTGTGTGCGTGCGTGCGTGCGTGCGTGCGTGCGTGCGTGCGTGCATGCATGCGTACGTGTGTGTGCGTGTGCATGTGCGTGCGTGCGTGGGTGCGTGCGTGCGTGCGTGCGTGCGTGCGTGTGTGTGTGTATGTGTGGTTGTGTGCGTATGCGTGTGCGTGGTGCGTGTGTTTTACATGCCTATTATTTAAGAACTACTAACAATCCATTATTCCGTGTGTTGTGGTGTTTTAGGAAGAGTTCCAGAGCATGAACATCAACACCTACGTTCGCACGGAGGAGGAACAAAAGGAGCCTTTGATAAACGCCGATTCTTCTGTTTACAAGCTTGGCCTCCGCCTGGAATCGATTGAAGTAAAGCTGGTCAATTGTCCTTTCCAGGACAGATGGCTTGCAAGCGGCATCGATGGTTAGTACGAGACCATTATGGATGTGAGTGACATTATTGTACCAGCGAGGTGCACACAAGGACTGTAGACTACGCAGTCAGGCTAGATAGCGCAAGAGATTCGTAATGTTGGTCACGGCGAGTCAAAATCGCATCATCCGGTTGATCATTACGTTACATAGGCACAATCAGCGTAAAAATAGTCTGGAAAAAACATACTAATAAATGAGAATGATTTATTTAGATTGTGAAGGAATATCACTCACATGACGCGTATGAATACGCGCGTGAAACGACTTGTTATAAGTGTTATTGTTGTTTGCTGCTTAGCTGCACATCCAGCTTGTAACTGATAATTGTTTTATTCGCCGCCAGGTGACGGTGCTGCAGCCCGCGCTCACGCACAGTCGTACGTGCGTGCAATTCGCTTTTGGACGCGGAGCGTGCTTCTACATGGTCTATCCGATAGCCGCACTTCTCATGAGAAGGCAAAAATCGTCGATGCCTTCCTCCAGAGTTACGAGGATGACGTGGCTAAGAATCCGAGAGACCACGGCATTGACTACATTGTTACCACCTACCTTCGTATAAAAAAGCTAGAATAACATATTATAAATGAATGTGAACGCATGGGAAGAGATTGGTATCGGGTGCGATTAAACATATAATATAATTATTGTAAGTTTACCAAGTCATCATTCAACAGTAAGATTTCCTCTATAAATAGTAGACACATGCACATGCGCACACACACGCACGCACGCGCGCACACGCACACACGTACTTTTAAGCAAGCGACGGTAATGCCAGTGTATAAATTCATTGCGAAGGTGATAAAGATACGATCGTGATTCAACTGCAGCTACCACGATAGTCCGCAAATGCAGACGTTATTTGTTTTGTTTATTTTGTTTTATTATTAACTCCGCTTTGCTAATCTGAGGGTACGGGTTTATCCCATTACCCATTACTGGGGTCTGCCTCGGCTCGGACTACTACCACGAGCGCCTGCTGAGACGGTTTTTTAAATTTATTTTGCGTATCTCGCAGTGCACCCCCCCCCCATACACACACACGCACACACGCACGCACGCACACACACACGAACACGCACACGCAGTCGCGCACGCACACGCCCACGCACGCACGCACGCACGCACGCATGCGCACACGCACACACACGCACACATATAGACACAGGCCCGCTAAACATTATACAAAAGCAGAAAAACGAAATCAGCGTGGATGTGTTTAAATCAATATTGTTTCATGATATGATGACTAGTATCTTCCGAAACTCGTATCCACGTGGAATACAAAAGATAGTCATTCTATTGTTGTAGGCATTGCTGCCAGTAGAAATATTTCTACCTATATTCACCTTGCATGCCTTTCACATCAGTGCACTGCTGTCGAAAAACTAATAACTGTTTAAACACAAACTATATTAATCTAGAGACGGATTTACGTCATTTTCTTTTGGAGCGTTGATTGCGGAAGTCTACAGGAATTTACCTTTGACAATATTTTATCTATTTATTTATATTTATTTGTTAATTTAAAGACGGCATATTGGTAAAAGATATATTAACATGAGCTTGCAAGTTCCTCACCGTCAGTGCAATAACAAAAAAGTTCTTAATTAAAAGTGCTAGTTTAACAAGTGACAAGCGACGACACCAGGGCAGCTAGAGGTACCCCAAGTGTATGTACTTTTAACTAAAATTAAGTCACGAATAAGGCAACACTAAACGTAAACACCATATCAACTATAGTAAGGGCCACTGACGTATACATACTAAAAACGCAAGTACCAAAACTCATAATAAAAACAATAACCACACAATGATGTTAAAAACTATGAGTCGATTGAAAGAAAAATTCCACTGAGGAAATATGTTACTGTGGGTTAACAACCATGTGCGTGCAACACATGAAGATAAAAGGAGGATGTTATAACAGTGTATAAATTATGTAACATGTATAACATATTGTACAATGCGACACTAAACGTTAAAACCATATCAACTAGTAAGGGTCCTGACGTACACACACGAGAAACGCAAGTACTAAAACATAAAAACAATAACCACACTAGGATGCTGAAACTATGAGTCGATTAAAAGAAAAATCTATGGAGGACATACGCTACTGTGGTTTAAAAACCATGTGCGTACAACACACGAAGATAAAAGGAGCATATTATAACACTGTTTATATTATGTAACATGTATACCATATTGTACAATGCGACACTAAACGTTAAAACCATATCAACTAGTAATTAAGGGCCCTGACGTACACACACAAGAAACGCAAATAATAAAACATAATAACCATATAGACGGATGGTAAATGTATGAGTCGATTAAAGGAAAAAATCCTACTGAGGAAATACGTTGCTGTGGTTTAATAACATGTTCGTGCAGCACACGCAGATAAAAGGAGCGTACGTGGCATGTGATGGAGTCATTAACATTGGCCCATATTCTAAATCTCTATTCCATATTCCATATGTAAATCCATATCTATATGTAAGTATATAAATCCATATTCTAAATCTCTGGGTTGTCTGGCAAGTAAAAGAATAACAAAAAATGCTTATTATAAATACATTTATAGCGTCCGCTACACTCAGTCATACTACTGTTTGTACTCAGAGCTAGCATGGATCTGCCTCGTGTCTTCTATCAGAGTGAAGGCCCTGTTGGGGCTGGCCTATACAGTAAATTAATGCTCGGCTGTCTTGAGATCACCAAGCAAGCAACGCAGCTCTGCCTGGATGCTATCGGTATGATCAGGGAGACAGCTAGTATTAGTATCTATAAGTAAATGCTGTAGTGTAAAACTGGACTGTTTCTAGGATTATTCTGCCGATAAACCAACTTCGCGCTAGGTTAATGTGTTCGTGCACGTCCACTTTCGCTTTCTCTGACACAGTCACACTTAAATCATAATAACACTAATAATGTACTGGTAACATAGACACTAACTGGTTTTACTATGACATTTAGGCGCGCACGCCCCCCCCCCCTCCACGCACGCTTACACGCACACACGCACACACGTACACATAAATAAATTTAGCATTTGTATTCATACGAATTCATGAGAATAACATATTGAACCATGTATATACGACCAATTTTGTCACACACATTAGGAAAAAAGACGAATGTAGGCATAGAAGACGAGAATTTAGCCTGTAATACATGTTCAACCTCTCACTGTGTAATACCAACAACGGCAAATATATAGCACGTCAACTACTACCAGAGCAACACTTATACACATAACGCAGCAAGTAAGCATGTAATAGCAAGGGTGGATGTAATAGCAGGATATTTCTGTTCTCTCAGATGCGGTTCCATTTTCCGGTAGAGGGAGCTTCCTGCTCGCAGACTTCGCCGCTGCTGATGGAGGGAATTCTATGGCACTCTTTAAACTCCTCATCGGTACGACCAACGCCCCTAGCAACGGTCGTAGCCTGCGCGAATTCTCATGGGGAGGAGTGAAATAACCTTGGCCTTATAGCTATGACGAGCAAATACTTCGTTGACGATTATAGGTTTAAAGACATTTTTTCGATTATTTCTTGCGTGTATTTAAATGATGAGCATACACGACCGTAATCCTTGTCGGCCATAAACAGCGATTCCACTGTTTACATCCCGCGTTACAGTTCTATACCTTCAGTAATAAAGCCGAAAGCAAGGCTAACCATGAGTCACCTACTACTCAGACTTCACTCGTAAACCCAACGTGCCACCAAGTTCGATTAGTAGGCGTTGACATAATACTGATCGTGACAGCGGTGGCGACGACGACGACGACGATACTACGCAATGTGGTTTCTGGAACATGACCCCGGAACAACCAGCATAAGGAAATTTATTAAGGAGATAACAGATTGCAGCATGGGCTAATGTCTCTTTAGGCTCTAGTTAGTTGAAATATCCCAGTTAAGTACACAAGGCCTGACCTTACAGAAATAGTAGCACATGGACCATTCCGCGGAACGTACACGTTTAAAGTATCAATCTTTGACTTGAGTACACGCGAGAGAGGGTGATAAGAGATACGTTTCGCCTCGTTATCAGAGGAGCGATAGAAGTGTGACAGAAGAAATAGAGAATAATATAGTATATTATTGTAATAATAGCATTTGTCATGATAGAACCGCGCCTTGCTGTTAAAAGTGATATAATTGCCGACAGAGAGGGAAATACATGTGAGACATATAGTACGATTTGATAGGTACAAGCATCGTTGACTGACGGACATTGTGAACATGCACAGGACACATTGCACGCTGAGAGAGTATTGACATCAAGCAAAAATATCGGCCGAGGTTTGTGGATGGAAGCGAGATGGATTGAAGAGAGAGCGAGAGATAGCGGGGGAGAGAAAGAGTCGTCATGAGAGCGGAGAGCGCATGAGAGAGAGTGAGAGAGAGCAAGAGTGTGTGAGGAGAGAGAGAGAGAGAGAGAGTAGAGGAGGAGAGAGAACAGAGAGAGAGGGAGAGAGAGCAAGCGAGAGAGAGAGAAGGGGAGAGAGAGGGAGACTGACAGACGATCAGAGAGATAAAAAGAGACAAAGGGAAGAGAGAGAGAGAGACAGATCAGAGCTAAGAGAGAGAGAGAAGACAAATGGAGAGAGGAGAGGCAGCGAGAGAGAGAGAGACAAGGGAGGAAGAGGCGAGAGAGAGAGAGAGAGGAGACGAGACATGTAAGATGGAGAGAGGTATAACACGGTGATCGTTCCTTGACCATTCCGAAACTTTTTCGGAGCGGTTCGTTTTGAGGCTTCGCTGCTTCTGATTCACGGCGCTCCCTGTTCATGCGACCAGGTCTATTGCTGAAAATTAACAAACGATAAACATCAGGCATCTGACATACATCCGTTTCCAACCTTGCAGGCCCGAACAATGCGATTAGCCAGGGCTCGCGAATTTTCCCAGTTTGAGGACTAATCCGTAGACGGATTTTGTCCCATTGCAAGACGAATGAGTCAATTCCGCACAAAATCTAAGTAGATCCGTACAAGTAGGCTAAATTTTATCTGATGAGAAGAAAATAATTGCAGTGCAGATACAACCGTCCTGATAAAGATACGCTTAAAGGTTGAAAACATTTTGCCTATTGTTAGCGTTGGGAGGCTCAGGCTTTATTGTACAGATTTGTGCAGTTAGTTGACTTCTGAAAGGATGCTTGTGTATAAGAAGCCAGCGCACAAGCTGTGGCGATTTTTATGACAGTACCGGCGATTCTGTTGCCTAGCAACGAAAAATCGCCGAGATCGGCCTATGGTTTGGGGTGGGGGTTTTTTGGGCGGGGGGTTGGGTAGGTTGGGGTTGCGTGGTGCGCTGCCGGGTCAGGAGATTTTGACGCCAGAAACTCGTGCGCTGGAATAGGGATCAAACACGTTTTGGATATTTGTTGGCCGAGTCGGCTGAACAGATCGGGCTACGTGTGCGCTGATCAGGCGACTTCCAGGTTTCTTCATGAAAGTCCGTAACAATGCCGTAGGTTAATCTTACCAGCTGCGAATATCGTATTACGCACTCTGAATTTCGAGCCCTGTAAAATTCAGCTTCAATTTATCTTTCATTGACCAGGCCAAAACAAACGATAAACTACAGCTTCCACACATCTTTCCTCGACCAGGCAAAAGCAAACGATAAACGACAGCTCCCTAGTTCCCTCACATGGTCATCATGCCAATCTTGTGAATCTCTCGACCGATAAAACCGCCCCGAATATGTTGCAATTAACTAGACTCGGCTGCCGGTGGGCGGCGGAGGGAGAAAGAGGAGGAGGGGCAAGGAGGAAGGGAGGAGGAGAGGGTAGGAGCGAGGAGGAGGAGGGGAGGGAGGAGGAGAAGAGGAGAGAGGAGGGGGAGTAGGATGAGGAGGAAGGGGAGGAGGATGAGGAGGAGGAGTCAGAAGAAGGAGGAAAGGGAAGAGGATGAGGAAGCAAATGAGTAGGAGGAGGAGAAGGAGAGGGATAGAGGGAGAGAGAAAGAAAGAGAGAGGAAGAAAGAGAGAAAAAGAGAGAGAGAGGAAAAGAGAAAGAGAGAGCAAGACAGCAAGATAGAGAGAGGAGGATGAGGAAGAGGAGAGAGGAGGAGGAATCGGGAAGGAGAAGGATCAGGAGGGTGAAGCCCTCACAGCATCCTCTCATCATCCTCCACGAGAGAGATCAATACACGCCAGCGACATGGCTGCGTTTGATCCGCGGACACTCACTCATTAGACGCGGCTTAGTGGCGATCGTCACCTGATGCTCTCTCGCGGCTCGGGGCCACGACAACAGATATACAATTCGCACTGGCGCAGCCGCCGGGAGAACAAGAGTCGCGAATGGGAGCGAGACACGGCGGAAAGGGGCGACGCGAAGGAAACGAGTTGTCATGGGAGCAAACGCGAGCGGAGAGGGAGGGACCGCACTCGCGGCAGAGGCAGGCGGGGCGTAGCGAGAAGGAAACGAGAGTTGTGAGGGGAGCGAACGCGCGCCGCGGAGAGGGAGGGATGCACTGCGGTGGGGCAACTGCACGCGGCAAAGAGGGGAGGAAATGGAGTCTCGCGACGGATGGCGGGCGAGGAAGGGATGACGCGTGTAGTGGCAGTGTTGTATGTTGTTGTTACGTTGTCGTGCACGCGAAGATTTCCCCGTGCGTGCTGCTGCAATGTTGTATGCTGGTTGTTTACGTGTCGTGCACGTTCCGTGCTGCTGCTGCATGTTGTGCTTACGGTTTAAGTTGCAGGTTTGGGTTGGGATTTGACTTGACATCACGTGTTAGGGTTAGGGTTAGGCGTTGGGGTTGGCGGGTTGACATCAGCACTAGGGTTTTGATGTGGGGTCAGGATGCGAGGTCCAGGATAGGGGGTAGGATCGGGAGTCAGGATAGGGGGTCGGATCGAGGTCAGGATAGGGGTTCAAGGCCCCCGCACGGACGGTGAAGGCCTGGCTACAATGAAGGGCTCAGCGTGTGCGGGGGTGTGAGATTTGCTGTGAGCAGCGAAGCTCACTGTGGTGCCGCGGGGGTGCTTTATGGTTGGGGTTTGCATCAGTTGCTTAGGGGAGGGTTAGGGTTGGTTAGCATGCAGGGGTCAGCCTCGGCTTAGAAACTATAGGGCCGCATTCGCTCTGCCACATGACTATAATGCTCTAGAACTACACTAAGCATATATAAATCGAG
>NW_014577507.1:186699-196699 GCF_000485595.1 Priapulus caudatus
GACTACGATATAGACTTACATATGTTTGTTCATACTGCCTATAGATTCCATCACGGAAGAACGCACGGAGAGACTTCGACATTAGGTAGCCTATTACTGGCATTGGGATTGTCAACTTTCAAACGACCGATGACCCCGTCGGCCCGTGTCGTCCTACGTTCTGCAAGCGTAACGTAGACCATTCATGTTTACAGATTCATGAATTAAACATGGCATATTGACGAATACAACACAGCACGGCCACCCCACGGCCCACGCAGCGCACTGCACTCCGGCGACGCACGCACCGCCACCGCACACACAGCGTGTGCTTATATGATAACATATATTCATATATCTTTATATCATATGGTGTATATATATGTAGGTATAGATCATATACTATATTGATATATATATATATATATATCAAAGAGATCACACGCGCCACGCACACCACGCCAAGCACGCCACACGGCACAGGCATTGATATATATATATATATATATAACATATGCATATATATACGTATATATATATAGGTATACTATATAACTATATATATATCTTTTATACTATACTTTGTGCGCTGCGTAGCACGTTTGCCCTAGACAGGTCCTGGCAGCCCCCGCGATCCGCGGCCGACAAATGGCTCGCGAACAGCGCCATCTCATGGCGCCATTAGCGGTCAATTCGTGCCCAATAGGTATAACCTATATCACGCACAATCACTTTGTGTAGTACATTAAAGCCAGAATCGCCGTGAATTGAGCAGTTCTGGCCATGCCGAAATTTGTAGACCTTTGCCACGTGAGTGCCGAGAATAATACGAATGGGTCGTAATTGCGCTGTTTTTTTTCTTCGGCGCGTACGTTTTTCTCATAAAAACGAGCTTTCGAATTTTATTTCATATTAACGCCCTGAAGTTATTCTGGTACAATCGCGGCCCCATAAGATCCGCCGCCCGAGGCTCTCTCCGAGGCATGTTCGCAGAACCAATTCTGTTAGACTGGCGCAGCGGTCGCAGGAATTTCACAACGCTGCCAGTTAAACTATAACTTTAGTGTAGACGAAGAGACTTGCCCGAATTAACGTGTCCGCTGCCAGTCTAACCTGGAATCGTGACATCGCGTGTCGTTATCGTAGCCATCTTGCTTCTCCTTATGAACCTGGTTCACGCGCTCGCATCTCCTCTCAGCACATCTAGCCCGTATTTGCCTTTTTGCATATTACAGCCACTGGCAGTGCGTCCAAGCCGCACGTAGCAGCCACACATTGCAATGCATCATCAGCTTCGTTTAGACTGAAGCGCCATAGCGGCGCTAGAGAGCCGCTGCTACTAAGATGCCGATTGCCCGCAAAAGCATGCGTTGTTACGCCGACCGCACTACTACTCTACCTACTAGTGGTTACCTAGGTAGTAGTAGCTATACTAAGTTACCAGCACGTACTAATGACTACTTCATGAAGCTACTAGTACTCAGGAACGCAGGGCTAATAGTAATGTAGTAATGACTACTCTGTTACTAGTATTACTAACTTTACTAATAATTGCACGAATACCTAACCATAACCCTAACCATTATATGATATAATAATTAGATTTAGATTTGATGTAAATGACATTGGTTTGATTGGCCATGCCTACATTGGGGCCTCATACATATATTGGGAGCCTGTTCTCTATCCATTGAACCACTAGTACTACTAGACTAACGTACGACTAGCAAGAAACGCTCTTGCTAGGGTTAGATACCCCTAGGCTATAATAGGACACAGGCACTTGAACGATTCTTCAATAAAACTATAATGCTAACTAATACGAAATCTTTTACTACGAAATTGCTTCATGTTTCAGTATAGCCTACTCTCTTCAAGAAGGTTGCGAGGTGCAAAGGGCTATATATAGACTAGGACTCGCTCCCACCTCGATAGCCATTGGAGTGACTAAGCTAAGCCGAGAGGTCGAGAGAGTGCCAGTCTATGGGCTATAAGGCGCAGCGCGGCAGGCGGCGCACTGCTTCTCAACTGCCCGTACGAGCCTCCGCCATTGGAACGTTGCAACCCCAACGTTGCCAGCGTTGTGGGCGCGAAAGAGCGCGGTAAGGTGTTTCGTGATTCTGACAAGCCGTTGCATTTACTGCGGCAAGGTTCGGCGGAAATGGTCAGAATTCGACCAGTCTTCTCTGATTTCGCTCACACAGGCTCGGTTACGAACAGATTACTCGCGCTTACAGTTTTATAGCAAGTCAACATGTTGCACGTCCAATGTCTACCCTCTGTGTCCAGCTAAAGATCTGGCCGGCTGTTCGCGCCTGCGCACGCTGACCTGGATCGCTGCGCCGCCCAATTTCATTCGGCGCGACGAATCCATAGCTATCGCCAATGCGGCTGCACTACTGTCTTTAGACGGTTCGGCGCGCGGGCGCTCGCGTGCGGCCTTGCCGCGCGCAACTGCCGCGCCGAAAGACGTCTGCGCTTCAGCCCGCAATTGAGGCCATCAACATCTCTTTCGGCAACGGCTTCTCTAGCGTTCCGTCCTCGAGAGTCTGAGACCAGTTGCCAGCCGGATCGCCGCGAAGCAAGCGACAGCGCATCCTCACCTTGCGCCATTAGGGTAAATTCGTCCCTGCCCCTAATATGGCTAATAACTGATGATACGCAAAATCAGCTTTGTGCTATGTACATACAAGCCCCAGAATCGGCTGAATTTGCCAGCAGTTACTGGCCCCATTGTCCGAAATGGTCTGGTACTCTTGCCATCGTAGTGCCGCAGCAATAAATCGAATGGTCGTAATCTGTTGGTTTTTTTATTATTCGCGCCGTACGGTTTTTTTCCTATAAATAACGACTTCGCAACTTCTATTTATTTAACCGCCCTGAAGTTTATTCTGCCACGCGCTAGCATATCGGCGGCCCATAGATCGCGCCACTGCGGCTCTCTGGTGGAGGGCATTTCGCAGACAATTTATCGTTAGACTGGCGCCGCCATGGCGAGAATTTTTCACACGCTGCAGCTAACCCTATAACTGTTAGTGTAGCGAAAGAGACTTTGCCCGAATTAAACGTCCGTGCCAGCTCGAGCCTGGAATCGTGACATCGCCGTGTTCGTTATCGCTTAGCCATCTTGCTTCTCCTTATGAACTGTTCACCCGCGCTCGCATCTCCTCTCAGACTCTAGGCCCCGTGTTGCCGTTTTTTGCATATTACAGCACTGCGCAGTGCGTCGAAGCCCGGCACGTCACAGCACACACTGCATGATCATTCAGTTCGATATATAGAAACTGAGCACTAAGCCAGGCACATGGCCCCCGTGTCACAGGATCGCGCGCTTGCGCAAAGATGCCGTCTGTACCCGACCGGCACTACTACTACTACTAGCTAGTACTAGTATAGCTTCAGTCACTACTAGTTACCAGCACTTACCCTAGCTACTAGTACCTCAGTGAACTACGCAGGACCGCATGGGAGCCTACATAGGTCGAATAGTAATCATGACTACTACTGTTATAGTATTCAACTAAACTTTACTATAATGCACGAATCCTAACATAACCCTAACCTTTATATTGGATATAAGTATTATATTGTAGATTTGATGTAAATGACATGTTGGTTTTATTGCGCGATGCCATACATTGGGGCCCGATTATAAGCTACTTGAGCCAGTCGTTCTCTATCTTGCAACCACTACGTACTACTAGACTACATACGACTAGACAAGGAAACGCTCTTTCGCTAGGTTAGAATACCCCTAGGCTATACTAGACACAGGCACTTGAAGCGTTTCCAATAAAATATAATGCTACGACTACAATACGAAATCTATTTACTACGAAAAGGTTGTTCATGCTTTCTAATATTAGCGCCTACTCTCTTTTCAAGAAGTGCCGAGGTGCAAACAGGCCTATATATAGGACTAGCACTCGCTCCCACCTCGATTAGCCATTGCAGTGACTATAGTAGCCTTTGCCCACCTCGCAACCTTCCTTGAAGAGAGTACGGCCGTTACCTAGAATACATGAACAATTTCGTAGTAATAGATTTCGTATTTTTAGTTAGCGATTATATTTTATTGAAACGCCCTCAACGTGGCCTGTGTCTAGTATAGCCCTAGGGTTTCTAACCTGCCAAGGAGCGTTTCTGCTAGTGTATAGTAGTCGTAACTAGTGGTTCAAGGATAGAGAACATGCTCCCATATTATATGCCCCCAAGTTGGCATGGCCAAATAAACCATGTTTCCATTAATAATATGTAATTGGGGTGGGTGTGGGTGGCAGTCGTAGTGGATGATAAATCAACCAATATGAACAATAGCTTGGAGAAAATTGAACCAAAATGTCGAGGTAAATGCGTTTTTGTGCTTTTGACATTCATTATATCAGGAGTAGATAATTAGAGTCTATTAGTCTATTATTCACTCCTGATCATTACCACATTGATAATAGATTTATAGGAGTACAACGATAGAATGAAGATAATACCTGTGCACTTAGTACTTACGTCGTAAATATCAACTCCTCATTTCACTCGCAATGTAATCTGTAAACTAGTAGTCAAATATACATTAGCATTTTGTATCGGACATCACATACACCTTATGAGCCTTTGAGATGAGAATTTCCGAACTGTAATGCTCTAGGAGATTTCGATCTAGCAAATTTAATTAAAACGTCAGTTGATAATCTAAAATGCTATTTTGCTAATTCTTGTTCTCCCTCTCTTTCCCCTTCTTTTCCCTTACATTTCCATCTCGCTCTCTCTCTTCCTCCGGCCAAAGACATGTTTTACCAGCTCGATACACCTGAAATTAGAGCACTCGGAGAGCACAGACCTCCGCCAAGGCAGCTGAATTCTCTCAATGTGAAATTTTTTATTAATTAATTAATTAATACGGTCGGAAAAATTAATTAATTATTACATTAATTAAATAATTAATTGGATCGCCATTCACCAGCAAAATGTAATCAATTCTAAGTTACCCCATTTCTGACCTATCCTGGAAATTATATTATTGAATGAATGAATGAATGAATGAATGAATTGGATCCGGATCACCACCAAAATCTCATCAATTCTAAGTTAGCCCATTTCTACGTATCCTGAACATTGTAGGACAATCCGTCCTAAAACTTTCCAGTTAGGCTTAACCTGTTGATACAGGCGGTTCGGCGCGGCGGCGGCGGGCCGTGGCGTGGCTAATCAGCCAATCAGCGAGCGTACACAAACCCACAAACCAACACGCCGGTGAAAACATAACCTCCGCCAAGCCCCTGGCGGAGGTAATTAGGACTCTACCTAAAATTAGAGTCCCTTAATATATAGAGTCCCTCTATATAAAGGGACTCTATCTAAAATGGTTCTCTTGCGCCATTACAGAAATCATTCCGCTGTCGTTCGCCGTCATATCACGTTATAGCATAACAATATGGCAGCGACGACGGCAGTTGTGCTACACGTCGCGCAGCTAAAATGAAACATCGCCACTCGCAATTCAAATATTGCAGTGCATGCATGGGAAATAGAGAGCATGGCTACGGGAATATCACCCCCTGGACCGTTAACAGGATACGGCGCCTATAGCATATCCCTATAGATAACCATATATAAAAAACTATATATAAAAAATATATATAAAATTTATATAAAATAAAACTATATATAAAAAAGGACAACACGGATGCGTCGAGTGCGCGCCACTGTGTTTGAACATCAGGTGGCATGTTTACTGAATGATATATAATATACATTATTAACACGTGGATGGATGGATGGATGGATGGATGGATGGATGGATGGATGGATGGAATGTAATGGTGGATGTATGGCATGCGCATGGGGGGGGGGGGGGGGGGGATGGAGGGTATGGGAATGATGATGTATGCGATATGATGGCATGCGAATGGATGAATGGATGGCCAGGATATACGCTACGATGGATGGATGGATGGATGATGTATGGATGGATGGATGATGTGTGCGGTATGGTGGATAGGTACACAGACGGACAGTGGCTACGGACGAAGGAGGGATGGTTAATAACTGTAAACTAGAAACTGAAAAATGGAAAATTGCCAACACTAAGCGTATCCGTTATTGATTATCTGTGTAACTTCTTTGCACTTCCGCGATGACAGAGAATAAAACATCCGAAACAGAATTATTATTTTAACTTTATTAGCAAAAAGCTATCGTTCTTTGTACACAAGTTACACACACCAAGGTCCCCGCTAAAAACGCTGAATAAAGCCAGACAGCGATAACGGTGTACTCTCTCTCACACACTATGCCACGCGCGATTACACACACACACACACACACACACACACACACACACACCACACACACCACCACACCACACACACACACACACACACAACAAAACACACACACACACACACACACGCACACACACCACACACAACGCACTGCGCACGCACGCATGCACGCACGCCAGCGCACGCACGCACGCACGCAGGCGCACACGCACACACGAACGCATACACGCACGCACGCACGCACGCAGGCACTCACGCACTCACGCACTCACGCACGCACTCACGCACGCACGTACACACGCACACACGCACACACGCGCACACGCACACTCCCGCGCTGGCGCGCGCTGCGCGCGCACACCACACACACACACACACACACACACACACACACACAACACACTATATATATGTATACATATTTATAACTTTCATAAAGCTAAGTTAGCAATAGCTGTATAGAATGAATGCAGATGTGCATGGTGCATGCGTATGTTACTCGTGAACAAAACACCGTGTGGACAAACTAAAAATCTTATAATAGATGCACTACCATAAATCTGATAATAGATGCACTAGCATAAATCTTATAGTGGGTGTACTAGCATATATATTATAGTGGATGTACTAGCATAAACTTTATAGTGGATATACTAGCCTAAACGTTATAGTGGATGTACTAGCATAAACGGTATAGTGGATGTACTTGAATGCATGAATCTTATTAGGGAGTACTAGCATAACTTGTATAGTGGATGTACTAGCATAAACGTTATAGTGGATGTACTAGATGAATCTGTATAGTGGATGTACTTAAGCCATTAACTTATATAGTGTGATGTTACTAGATAAACGTTATAAGTGGATGTACTAGCGCGCAGGAGTACACAATCTCAGCATATATAGCCAGATGACTATTATGATATACGCGTACGATCAGTCCTGCTTGAGGTGTACGATGACTATAGAAACACATCTCCTATTCTCTCTCCCCCCTCTCTCTCTCTCTCTCTCTCTCTCTCTCTCTCTCTCTCTCTCTCTCTCTCGTGTCTGTTTGCCTATATTTCTTTTATCTCCTCTTTCTTTCTCGGTCTAGCTCTCTCTCGCTCTCTGTCTCCTTCTCCTCTCTCCTCTCTTCACCCTCTGTCTCTCCCACCTAGCTCTCTGTTCCTCTCTGCGTCTTTCTCACACTCTCTTGCACGCGCGCTCTCTCTCTCTCTCTCTCTCGCGCTCTCTTTATCTATCTCTCTCCCTCTTTCTCTCATTCTCTCCAGTAGACATTTTAACTTACACACTTTTAATTTTTTGTTTTCTGACGGCACCCGCGTCCGCTTCGAACCGTACACTATTGTTAGCAAGCGAAACGGAATATTTTCAGCAAGATGAAAGCAGGCAGGTGTCGTTACATGACAACCCCGGACCACTCACAGACATAATATGTAATGAAGCGAAAGTGATTACAATATCGAGCGCAACGCCGCCGCGGGGCAACCGCAGTACTTGCCCCATCTATAACGAGACTAGATCAGTGCGCAGATAAAAAAAACACCTTTCTAGCTTTAGAAACAGCCGCCAATCTGACATCGTAAATAAGAGATACGCCACTATCACTAGTCAGCCAGGGACGGTAGAACCGCATCGAGTAGACAAAAATAGGCACCCTCCCCCTCTCGCTTGAAAATGGCGACAGTGCGTCATTTATGACCAAGGCGTGGCCTTGTTTCGTAGACTCATTAACCTGCGAAGGTTTTAACGCGTAGCACTAGTTAGCATCACGTGAAATCCTGACTTGTATAAATAGCCAATTCTCTAACAGAGAAATCAGAAGTCACTGGGTCTCGATATGTGAGTATTCAGGTATCAGGATGTTCTTGTATGTTTCTTGGATGTGTTCGTAGTTGTGTTTCGGCGTATTCGTGCTACAGTAGTGAGTTCTTAAACTCCTTCTAATTGTTGAGTACTTGTATTTGCTCGTGTGTAAATTCGTTTTGAGATATTGCATTACGTGTGTAACTAATAACGTGTCACCTTGTAAGAATTAAGGATACTCTCAACCCTTTTGCCCACTGTATGCTCAATGAAGAGTAAACGTTATTGACGAATGAATCGAATCAATCACACGTTTTATTTATAGAGGAGATATATCTCTATGATCAAGCCAAAAATAAATCATGAAATTTCCAGCACCTAGTTATGTACCACACAAATTTTGAATTTTTATGTAAAAAATGGTTATTCTTGGATATTTCAATTACACAAAGAAGAGGAAGCAAAATTTTCGCCACAGGTTAAGCAGATAGTACCAAAATTGGGCATCAGGATTTTTCTTTAAGTTTCATATTTAAATAAAAAAACTGCTTAAAAATCAAGGGTTGTCCGTGTTAGAATGGAAAAATTTTTATGTAGAATAAAGAGTCATTACACTATAATTAAAAATACCGGGGCACTTAAATTTTTAACAAATCCTTGGGAGAGGACGGGCGCTTTTTACAAGCCCAAAAATTTGTACCATTAAAACGAGTGTTAAAATAATAATCCGAGTTGTTTAAATTTCAAAACCAGAAAAGAAATATCAATTTATACATCGGCCTACTATGTCAGAAATCGTTTTTATATTTTTCACAAATGATCGACCCGCCTGTGTGCAAATGGGGAACGTATGTGAAACATCTACTGTTAGTACTTACTGTGATATATCCATGACTAAACTGGACACCCTAAATTTGGTAAACATTTTTCATGCCCACTTGAGAATTGTAGGAAATACGAGTTACCAACACGCACTTTCATACAAAACGCGCGTCGATGTGTATGCATGCCGTTACTAAGCTATGTGTCAACAACACGGAAACTGGGCACTATTTTTTCGATCGCGCGGCAATTTCAAACTATCACTGGCAGATGACAGCTGTAGGAAAGGTTAATGCTGAATGATACTAGGCGTAGTAAATATCATGAAAATTCTGGTTGTATCGAGTCCTCTGACGTGCATCAGTGACGTCAGCCTGCCTGCGCACTACACGTGTTACGCAGGCCAATCAAAATGCTCTAAGTTTACATATACCGTTATATAGAGAAAATGAGCATATCAGCAGATGGCCACATAGTGTTAGGCCATCGCAATACAAGTTGAAAATGAAAATCGGTAAAATTTTGCCTAAAACCTTGAGAGTATCCTTAAATAGCACCATTTGTTTGTACGCACATTTCGTGTCTGTCTATTATTTGTGCAACTCAGGTACAATTCAGTGCCCCGTACAATGCGAGAACTGGGGTACACCATCCAAATCTAATCATTACACAGACAACCCAAATATATGCACACGCTACTTGCGCGCGCGCATTCGCACCACAAAATCACGTGAACTATTGCGCCTTTTTGATAACGCGTTTTGATTTTGGCGTTTGAAATTGCGCCGTCACACAATAATTAACAATAAGAGAGCCCAATTTTCATACTCCGTGGTGGATTGTCAGTGCGCGCTAACACGCACGCACGCCACGCCACGCACGCACGCATGCCTACGCACGCAGCACGCCACAACACACACACACACACACACACACACACACACACAACACCACACACAAACACACGCCCACGCCCACGCCCACGCCCACGCACACGCCCACGCACACGCACAAGCACACGCACACGCACAGCACACCCACAACGCACACCCACACGCACACACAACCGTTTGCCATGCGCGGTGCCTAGCTTGATGAAATGCATTGCAAAT
>NW_014577507.1:199199-207076 GCF_000485595.1 Priapulus caudatus
ACATACATACATAATACATACATACATACATACATTCATACATACTACTACATAACATACATACAAACATACATTACATACATACATACATACATACATACATACATACATACATACATACATACATACATACATACATACATACATATAATGATATTGGATAGAGATAAAAGATGTAATATAGATCAGGAGTAGATAATATGGATCCTAATAATCCCTATTATCTACTCCTGATATAGATGTATAATATAATTATTATAACATATAATGCATATATATATATTACATTATACACCAGGCTCCCGATAAAGCAGTCATTACTCATCTCATCTGCGGTGAGCTCATATCTGTGTTTAAGAGGAAGAGGTGAAGCCCTACAGATGGAGGAAGCTGCGGCAACCTGACCGCTCGTGGCAAGCGCCGGTGTCTCGATACTCCAGGCAAACAGCAGTTCGAGGCATCCTCAGCAGCATCGCATCAGCACCTCGCAGTGCCGCTCCAGGCTGAGAGCGGATACTGGCTTGACGTACCCGGTGAGCCTTACACACCAATATCTACACGAGAGGGGACAGAAGAAATGGGACAGAGCAGAGAGAGAGAGATGGAGAGAGGAGAAAGAAAGAGACGAGGAGAGAGAAGAGGAGAGGGCAAGGAGAGAGAGAGATGAGAGCAGAGAGGGAGAGAGAGCGCGCGATAGATAGAGGAGGGGGAGAGATAGAGGAACGAGAGGAGAGGAGCGAGAGAGGAGAGAGAGAGCAGAGAGAGAGAGAGAGACGAGAAAGAGAGAGAGAAAGCAGAGAGAGATGATAGATAGCGGGAGGGAGAGAGACTCTAGTTGATATAGTATATAAATATAAATAAGTGAGAATATAAATATATACTAGTACTATTATATATAGTATAGAAGTACGAGAGTCACACACCGATGACCCTCGTGATAGATTAAAAAAGCAAAGTCAAGGTATAGAATAGGGTGCTTTAAAGTTAATAGCCTTTAAACCCTTATTCTATACCTTGACTTTGTTTATATATATATATATATTATATACACATATAGCTATATAGATAGGTAGATGAATCGAAGATAATAGATAGATTAAACAGATAGATAGTATAGATAGATAGATAATAGATCAGATAGATAGATAGATAATAGATAGGATAGATAGATAGATAAGATTAATAGATAGAGGAGGAGAGATAAATAGATAGATAGATAGATAGATAGATAGGATGGGAATGGACGGACGGGCGGGCATGGATGCGATAGACAGATAGATAGATAAATAGATAGGATAGATAGATTAGATAGATAGATATGAGCAGATAGATATGGATAGAGTAGATAGATAGAAGCATAGATAGATAGATAAGATAGATAGATAGCATGGATGGATGATGTATGAGGTGGATCGGATGGATGGAATGGTGGGAGTGGATGGCCGATGGATGGGATGCATGGTGAATGAGTGGATGGGTATGGATGGGAGTGGAGTGAGTGAGGATAGATACATGAGATAGATAGTAGATAGATAGATAGATATATATATCACTATAGATAGATAGATAGATCAGATAGATTAGATTAGATAGATAGATAGAGTAGATAGATAAAATAATAGGATACAACTACTAAGCTTACGCACTATAACTAGTTCCTAAAGCTGATTCTCTCAGGGTGAAAGCCATCCGGTAATGTCGACGTGAGGCTGGCTGCTGCGATATGCTAGCCAGAGTCTCTAAACTTCAGGAGGGTAACAACCTGTACAGAAGTGATAGAGACAGCGAGGCCGCTCGTATCATTAGTACAATCAACTGAAATTTTATAGATCGATTGTCTCGGTGATACGATTTACAAAAGTGCAGCTACAAATAATAAGATATATATACGACGTTGTGTCACAGTCGCTGGCGTTGTTGGTGTCGTCGTGCTTGTGCAATGGTGTGTGATGGTGTTGTGGGTGGCGGGCGCGGGGCTGTGATTGTGTGTGGAAGGGGAGTGTGTGGGGGGTGTGTGGGTGGTGGTGTGTGTGTGTGAGTTGTGTGCGTGTGTCCGCGTCGCGCGTGTTTGTGTGGGCGCCGCGCGTTGTGTATCGCGCGTGCGGGTGCTGTTTGTGATGTTTGTTCCGGTTGGGGTGGCGTGCTGGTGTGTGGCGGGGGAGCGTCGTGGCGTGGTGTGGTGTGGAGCGCGCGCGCGTCTGTGTAGGGAATGCGCTGCAAGGGGCTGATTTACGTGAATCTTATTTATCTGGCGTAGGAGAAGATGAATGCCGTTAGCCATTGGCTCCCGTGCAGCGCTGTATAGTTACAGTTAATCGTCGATAGCCGGCTGTTTCCTAAGTGTATCGAGCTAATGTATCGAGGCCACAATAGATGTACGATAGTGGACGGCGAGGAGTGGGCCGAACAAACGTTTTGCCATCGTGACACGTAACACTGACTGTTCGCGCGCAAACCTCCACTGGCACCTGTTAGCCAATAAATGGTCGTGTATCTTGTGCAATGGTCCCATGTGCAAGAACGTTGTCACAAGGATGCAAAAATCGGAATAGCACGGAATTGTATGAAATATTGAACAATTTGTATACGCCAACGTCGTGCCTGGATTCGCTGCTCAATAGGCGCAATGATTTGGACGGTTGATGGTGTCGGTGTGTGTGTGTGGGTGTCGACGAGGGTGTGTGTGTAGTGTGGTGGGTCCGTGTGTGTTGTGGTATGTGTTGTGTGTGCGCGCCGTCGCGCGCGGCGCGCCGTGTGTGTGTGTGTGTGTGTGTGTGTGTGTGCGAGGTGGAATAACCGTAGGTGTTGGTGTGTGTGTGATTGTAGCCGGCGCATGCGATATTGACGGTTTATTGCGGGAATTATACGGGAAATTAATGTTTGTTCAAGCATTTCGTTTACAACGTCGCAACCCCGGTGAGCCAACCTGCTCAATACCCGTGTTGTCAAAGAACGTTGCAGTACTTGGCAATTTTATCACGAAATAGGTCTTGGCTTCAAGAGAGCCTGCGGGGAATCTATTGTGGCGGATTGCAATTGTACATGCGGTGGATCGACGAAGACCTCATTTACGCCCATGCGAATGACGCATTAAAGCCATAATTTATTAATATGACGACACAAAACGCGGCCTTGCGGTAGGTTTGTTGAACAGCTAACATTATGCCTTCATTTACATGTTTCCGGTTCTGTACCATTTTTAACACAAACCGGATCACACATTGATGACGTGCGTGTTGTGGCTTGCGCAACTGACACCATTAGGAAGGAGCGGGCGTCACGGCGACTTAGCGACCGCTAGAAAATGACCTTTGACCTAATGACAGATCTATATCGGCGGCAATCGCGTGATCGAGCGCGGACTCACCCTAGCGTGGACATGAACCCGCAGACGCTTCCCTCGGCATAGAGAGAGATGATGTCCCCCATGTGGAGGAAGGTCGTTCCTTCCGACGACATCTCGCTCGGTCGTCGTCGTCGTCGTCACGGCAACTGCCTTCCGCACGTGGCTCCCCCTGCTGTCGATCGACGACGCGCGCGATCAGTGACCAGTCGATCGCCTCGCTGCTTCGCGCGGCATGGGTGACGTCACGGCGTGTAGGTGGCGCCACGGTAGCGCAGTACTACTAGTACTATATTAGTAGTAGTCTGGATGTGTGGATGATAGTATAATAGTATTTACTAACACAGCAGATGCAATATCCAACGCCTGGATGTGCAGATGTTAGACTGACGACTTGCGGTCGCAAACTTCAAGCGTTGTTTACTGCGTACGGTCGAACGTTGTTGTTGTTGTTGTTGCTGTTGTTGTTGTTGTTGTTGTTGTTGTTGTTGTTGTCGCCGTGGGGTCCTGGGGCGGAGGCGGAGGGAATGCTCCCCGATCCTTGATCCGATCGCTCCTACACTCTACAGCAGTACAGGGGATCGGCAGACGACCGTATGATACTTCCCGCAGTCGCCGGTACAGTTAACCACACGTGAACAAACTCCGTAAACCTATTTAGACAGCAGACCGGTAGTTAGTCCGGTGCTAGCGATAGCCTGCGAACCACATCACCGCTGGAGGTACTGAACCACATACACATAAACACACGCGCACAGACGAACTCACGCCTTCTCTCTCTATCCCGCTACTCTCTCCAACATCGACACAGTTTGCGAACGGCTGGGCAGGTGTGCCACGATCACAGACGCAGACGATCACAAGAACGATGGGTTGCAACCGGGAGGTAATCAACAACAGAAACAGCCACTAGTACTAGCGATCTCTCCTCCTACCTCTCTCTCTCTCTCTCTCTCACTCTACACTAGCGAGAGTCTAGCACAAGTACATGTACATGCACAGTTCGGCCTGTAGGCGTAGCCGCACGACAGCGAAAGTAATGTGCCTGCGCCTCTGCTCGGTCCGCGCATGCATACACCGGCGTGTTACTTTTTTTGCACTTGATGAAATAAATTCTTGGCTTATCTGGTTGAGATCATTGTTTGATTAGAGATAGTAACGATGAAGGTACGATTAAATTACGAGTTTTATTTGTTGATTTTTGCGTAGTTTATCAATTCGTAGAAAAATACGACGTTTGCGCGGGATCTACTTGAATCTTCTGCTTAGAATTAATAGGTAGCAGCACCGTACAGCACAGTTTGGTGGTTTGGTATGTCTTCATGCGACGATCAAAAAAGAATAATGAAGTCCTTTTTCTCTGCCTGAGAAGAGGAGGGTAACAGGGGGCGGGGTACGGGAGAAGGGGGGAGGCGGGAGACGGGAGAGGATGGGGCGAGAGTAGGGAGGCCAGTGGGCAGGAGAATTAAGAAAAATAGAAAGATAGAGAGAGAGAGAGAGAGAGAGAGAGAGAGAGAGAGAGAGAGAGAGAAAGTATACTAAGTAGAGTAAAAATAAAAGAAATCCATAGCACGAGAAATAAATACATAAGAAAATACATTGTACAGGATAAATACATTTATCACGCAAAAGAAAATGCAAAATATAAAGGATCCAGGAGGTGTTGAGGGAGGGAGATAGGAGAACAGGGGAGCGAGGTGGTAAGAGAAGGGAGAGGGGGAGGGAGGTGGGAGGAGAAGGGGAGGGAGGCGGGAGGAGAGGAGGCGGGAGGAAGACAACCCCCTGCACCCCCTCTATAAGGAGCAATTGCAAAAACTGCCAAAAGTACTGCAAATAACAGACGTCATTATGGAGAATTTAAGTCGCGAGAAGAATACAGTAGACAAGACAAATTACTCACTCATTGTTTGTCTCACAGTACGTGTTGTGAGATATTGTCTTCTACCCGGCTTGTAACAGCGCTCGCTATCCATGGAACTGCAAACGTAGAAACTGGCTGCTATTGCTCCCATCAGCACGTAAAACATGATTAATTATGCATCTAAAATGACAATAGAAACAATCTAAAACCTACGGTATGCGCCGAATTATCCCCCCAGAGGGCGTCAGTGTAATTCCGGGATCCTGCGTAGCATAATGCAGGATGGCGTCTTTACTAACAAGTAAATTATTTGGTGATTTGACAATACAAGAGTTAAAGACAGAGCTTGCTAGACGGGGTGCTAGTTCGCCAGGAAGAAAGGAATCGTTAGTGAAAAGGTACTCTGCGAGTTTTTGTTCACTGTTATGCGTATTTGCATGAGTAAACACGATCAAAACAAGGTCACCTCCATGCACGATCTAATCTAGTCACTGTGCCAGTGGTGTACACGTTCGGATTTGTGATTGGAGTCCAGTTGACAAAAAATGACTTATTAAACACTTTATTTTAGGAAAAAACAATGGCAAGCGGATGTTGAACTGTTAGATTACATGAACTAGGCTAGGAAACCTTAAAAAAATTCTCGTTTTTCTCTTTACATTTAACTATTCTGTATTCACCTCTGAGACTGAAATCTCGAGGTACATGTACAATTGGCCTGGCCAGGCTCTGTACGACGTCGTATGCCACGTAGTGTCTAGTGAGAAGCGAGAAGAGCTATGTATGTATTTACTTTCTTTCTGTTGGCAGTAAATTGCACTCAATTGCTATGTCGTTTATCGTAGATTCCTCTACAAAATATGAGGTTTCCAACAGGAGATCATCCTCAACCACAATCTCCTGGGCGACATCCTCTAAGTCAGGTTTTGTCTCATTCTGAGTCCACATTCACTTGGCCAAGCGTTCACCTCCTGCTCGAGATAATTAACTCGTCTTCCTAGTAAAAGAGAACACCGATTGTACAGCTTCTTTTTTCAGTCTTCGTCTCTTCCCAGAAATGAAGTATTATTAATTAAAATTCTATATGCATTGTATGCCATTCTCCCCTATGATAATGTACATTACATTACATCACACATTACATTAATGTACATTACATCTATAGGAGTGGCGCTCGTTGCAAGCCAAGATAGATTTCTTCGGTCAATCCAATGAGAAACTGTTATATAATAAATTTATAATATGATATATATAAGGACATGACAGCTAGTACGTGGCGGCCTAGGAACTAAACGTCTTTACATTCATTGATGCGGTACGATTCCGCTCCTTCAAGCTAGTGACGTTCTATATAATCAAGAGTCCATAATACAAAATTTTCTATTACGGACTCTTGATATAATATATACGCTACGCACTTGCTGCGCAGGGCGATACTAACTAGTCTAACTATATAGAGATATACAAACTATAATGGACCCGGCGACGCGCACATATATACGCGTGCTGTGCGACATGCATGCATGCATGCATGCACCGAACACGTAGACAATTCCAAAAACTATAATTACGCGCGCCTATTGAAGTCTGTCTCCGTTTACCGACACTGCTGTTACGGCAGTCGCCAGCGCTCCGCCGCCGTTCCCGTCGTTATCGACTGCGTAAGTACTTGTCACACGCAGTCTTCACGTACGTGCGCGGGCTCGGCGAGGCGCTTAGCCGCAGTTCCTCCATTATATACGTATTACGGGTGCCGCTGGGGGGTGCGCAAGAATGCGGCGGCGCTAGTCGTATGGCGCGCGGGCTGTCGACGCGCCTGACAAGCTTGTCTACGGCGCAGACTCTGCCGCTGCTGCTGCTGCCGGTAGACGCCGCGCGGGAGTCGAAGTGTGAGGGCGTGACACGTCACGGCTAGGTGAGAGCGCCAGGTAGGCGCTGCTGCGCTCTCGCGTCGTCTGCGCTGCCTACCTGTGCCGCGGGGTCGTACATGCGCGTCCGCCCGCCCGCGCTCCGTACCTGTGCTGCCGCGGCAAAACCCCGCTGTTTAATTCGCGGCGACGGTGCCGCCGTGAGACGGCGTTACGCGCGCGGGGCGTGGTGTCCTGCCTCAACATCTGCCGACAGTGTGATTTTACGAGACGGATGGCAGACGCATGCATGTTTAGCGTCGATGTTCTTGCGTATATACGTGAGAGTCTCCATTTCTTCTTTTGAAGGCGTCGTGCATTCCATCGGTTTTATCGAGTTCATTTCGATGCGATCATTTTGCGGGATGATTTCTTTCGCGGCGTGTGTTTGGCGCGCGGTGTTGCTGCATGCGCGTCTGCAGCGTTTATATTCGCTGCTGGAGACCAGTATATGTGTCTGGCTCGTGATGTCTGCGTATACGCACGCGAGACCGCCTCCCAAATCATAATGAGCTACAACATACGTTAGCTCTATAACTATAGCCCTTCGCTCTGCCACAGGCCTGTGGCAGAGCGAAGGGCTATAGTTCTAAAGCTACAACATAGGTGAGCGCGTATACAGAGGCATTGCCGAGAAGGATTTTCACTCTCGGTGGCTCGCCCGCAAGATCGATCTATAATCTATAATCTCTCTCTCTCTCTCTCTCTCTCTCTCTCTCTCTCTCTCTCTCTCTCTCTCTCTCTCTCTCTCTCTCTCTCTCTCTCT
>NW_014577507.1:207655-210481 GCF_000485595.1 Priapulus caudatus
AGAGAGAGAGAGTAGAGAGAGAGAGAGAGTAGTAGAGAGAGAGAGAGAGAGAGAGAGAGAGAGAGAGAGAGAGAGAGAGAGAGAGAGAGAGAGAGAGAGAGAGAGAGAGAGAGAGAAAGCGGGATTGATAAACGAAAAAACAGAAACCACGCGAAAGAGCGTGAAAAGGGAAAACGAGAAGGACAGGGAGAGAAATACGGAGAGGAGAAGAGAGAAGAGACGTGCGCGAAAAAAATGAGAAGGAGGGGGCGGAGTGAGGTTTATATGAGAACAGGGTGGGGGCAAAAGTATTGTAGAGAGGAACCAGTTCTTGTTCACGATGTCATCCAGGAAGTGTCAATCGAAAAAAGCAGTCATAAAAATGCTAACTAGAAGAGGTGGAGAAAGACGATATATTCAGATCAAACAATCACGCGATGGTTTCTCCAGCATTCATCTCAAAACTTTCTAAATTTCGCACTTTTTCCGTGAAAAATACTACAGCTAAAAACGTCCATTATTTAATCACGTCAATAATACATTTCATCAATACAAATCAATACAAATCAATACAAATCAATACAATAATACAATAATACATTGACGTGCTGCGCTTTTGATCATTTTATGTAAAAATGCGCAATATAAATAAATAAAATATTTCTTTTATCGTTTTCTCACATACATTTATAATCTAGTCATATATAAAGCGTTAAAACGTCCTTCGCGTCCTCGTGTGTATACGTCTAATGTGGCGTATGCATGCATATCTACTTACCCTTCCCGCAAATGCGCGTAATCTCGTCTATGTAGTACTAAGTAGCTTTCCTAACAGCTTAGCGTCTAAGCCCGTATAATGTGTCCCGACGTGCAGACACCATAACAGCCGAGTAATTAGAGCCGTGGTGCCAGCGCGCCTGCGTTTTGTCCCACCGACAGATTTATTCGCGAGATGCCGGAGTCAGCAATTTCGTCATAGCAAACCGAGCAGAAAATCAAATATTAGTGTGAGCTGCGGAGTCGGCGCCTCGGTTCCCCCCGTCTCCGTGGCGGGCGGGGTCCGTGGCGGCGTCTCCCCGCGGATCCGCGCTGCGTCTAGGATACAAATGGATTTTACAAGGCCATTGTCCTCGTCGTATCTCAATGCCTGCGCATGTATAGCGCTGGATGGGAGGAATCCTCGATGTAAGCGTTCAATGGTGTCTGTTGGGCGAAGATGGATGGATAGATAGATAGATAGACAGACGGACGGACGGACGGACGGACGGACGGACGGACGGACGGACGGACAGACAGACGAGTGGATAAATGGATGGATAAATAGATGCATGGATGAATGGATGGATGGTTGGATGGATGGATGGATGGATGGATGGATGCATAGATGGACTGATTGACGGACGGACGGACGGACGGACAGACAGATGATGGATGGATGGACGGATTGATGGATAGATGGCTGGATGGATGGATGGAAGCAAGAACGGAAGGACGGACGGACGAGCGGGCGGCAAGTGCTGGTAGAAGAGCAGGCAAGCGAGCGGATTGATGAATGCACAAACTCGGGAGCATGACTTTGAACATTAGATGGCGCAGTTATCGCGGCCTTGAAACGTCGACGTCGGCGTGACGTATGCGATTCTTTCTAACATTGCTTAGTATTCTTCTTCATGCATTCCGGCTGCGAAACATACGGCCCCACTAACTACCCTCAGCCGCTCAGATATGATCGAGATTCCGCGAAAGATGCTGCAGTGAAATTAATGTGGTTTTCCAGGAATTGGCTGGCAAGTGATGTAATAATGAAGATGAGCAGCGAATACGAGTTCACAGCTGATGGGAGCATGACGCATCATTAAACTGTAGTTGAGCCAACGCGAAACATATGTTAATTCTACCTTTGCAGGAATACTACTTCCCAGTTATTTGGAACAATTATGCTGACTCATTACGATAAACACGGTGTTTATCCCATGCAGGGTTAGGTTTAGGGAACGTGTTGAGCGTAGGATTAAACTAGCATTAACTATAATTAATCCCAACCATCTCCTCAACCCTAACCTTATCCCGAAACCGAGCTATAAGTCTAACACTAACGCTAACCAAAATCCTACCGCCTATATCTTAAATACTAACTGTCACAATAACTATATAAACTAAATTCTGACTATATATCTCTAACCCTAACTATAACCCCAAGTCTGACCATATAACCGCAACACTAAACGACATATAACCGTAACTCTAACGTTAACATTAATCCTTACCGTAAACCTCACCTTATAGCTATATACATCACTAACCCCAACTCTACCGCAAACCACAATTCTAGCTTTTACCCCTTGCCCTAACTCAAGCACTATACCGCTAGCATACACACGGGCGCACTTGCGGGCAAAGTGAGGGCATGTGCCACGCGATCACGGCTAGCTATCCATCACAACACCACCACACGGCCGCCGCCGCCGCCGCCTCCGGTCTTACTCGTGAAGGCAGTCTAGCGTGTAACCAGGCGCACTTATGCTTGGCCTCCTTTCCCCCTCCCCCCGACAGCCGACGACCTGGCGTGTACTCTCGTCGGCTCCTGCGTCTGCTGCTGCTGCTGCTGCTGTTTACTCCCGCGTGCGCGCGCGCGAGCGATCCATCTCTACGAACGATTATCACCACTCTCTCCCAACACTCACACACATGCACGCACGCACGCACGCGCACACACACACACACATGCACGCACGCGCGCGCGCACGCACACTCACACACATGAACGCACGCACGCACACACACATGAACGCACGCACGCACGCACACACACACACACACACACACACACACACACACACACACACA
>NW_014577507.1:210808-216267 GCF_000485595.1 Priapulus caudatus
CTCTCTCTCTCTCTCTCTCTCTCTCTCTCTCTCTTTTCTCTTTCTATCTCCATCTTTGTCTCTCTCTCTCTCTCTCTCTCTCCCTCGCTCTCGCTCGTTGTACGCCTCTCTCTCTCTTTCTTTCTCTTCCTTCTCCCGCTGTCTACCTCGCTTGCTCGCGTGGCGCGCCGATACCGCGCCAAGCGATGGAAATCGAAAAAAAAATCAGCTCGACATTTATCACGAGTCGTGAGAGAAGCATCGGTCTATACGCTGTCGGTTTCGGTTAGCGCCCGCTGCCGTCGCTGCCGTCAGTGCCGTCAGTGCTCGCGCGGCGGCGGCAGCGTCGTGGCGACACCTCGCCAACAATGCTCGTCTCCCGCGTCTGCCTGCCTAATTACCCGCCGAAATGTCTGTCTGTGCCTCGTGCGCGCGGGCGGGCGGGCGGTCGGGCGGTCGGTCGGTCGGTCGGGCGGGCGCGGGGGAGGGGGAGGGGGCGGGGGCGGGCTCCTCTATAAACTGACCATGCCTCGTGCACCGTGTCCCATTTGCTCGAGCGTCTGACGTTGGCTGAGACTTCGCTTCTCGGCTGCTCTCTTTCCTCATCTTGTGCTCCATTCGACGTATCATATCGTTATATATATACACACACAGGGCGGAATCGTGCGCGCGAAGTGCGTGTATATAGTTCACCGTATATATATATATATATATACACACACGTTTAGTTATCTAAGCAGAAGACGCCGACGCACATCGGATGCGAACGTTTTTTTTTCTTCTCTCTCTCTCCGGCCGCGTATCTTCTGGGCGTCGTCGCGCCATTAATGCTCGGCGATCCATCGATCTTTGTGAGCGACGTGAGTGGCGACGTGCCGACGTCGTTAGCACGTCATTACGACGTCGAACTGCGCAGCGGTTTTTCCCTCTACTATAAACTGTGATATCATCTCTCGCTGCGGCATCGTCGTCGTCATGCGTTTCCCTTCGACCAGCCGATCTACGGTACGTATATATATCTACGCGTATATCTACGCGTTCGTACGAATATATCTACGCGTTGGTACGTATATCTACGCGTTGGTACGTATATATCTACGCGTTGGTACGTATATATATCTACGCGTTGGTACGTATATATCTACGCGTTGGTACGTATATCTACGCGTTGGCACGTACGTATATCTACGCGTTGGTACGTACGTATATCTACGCGTTGGTAACGGTAATATATTATTAATGATCTACCGTTTTTCGTAGTACATATATCTGACTGCGTATAGTGACGTATATCTACGGCGTTGGTAGCGCTTATATATTTCCCCCTAAAACGCGTTAATGAGGTACACATATCACGCGTTGGTACGTATATCTACGCGTTGGTACGTATATATATATACGCGTTAGTACGTACATATATCCACGCGTTGGTACGTATATATCTACGCGTTAGTACGTACATATATCTACGCGTTGGTACGCGATATATATTCGATTATATCTATGCGCTTGGTGAGTAATACTCGCGTTCGGTTTAAGGCGAACTTTGTTTAAGGGAGGTTGCTTTGCACAACGCGAAGCTACGCTGTTTACAGGGAATAAGAAAATTGTTTGCTCGTGCGTGGTCGCATACGGACGAGGGAAACTGCATGATTAATTGACAGGTAAATTGTTTTCCTTCATAAGGTGTTCTGGTACTATACGCTCATGATAATACTACCTATATGATTGTCGTTGAAGTGCTTCTGATTGAGACTTGGTCGACGTGTTCGACTTGCTAGTTAGTAGATTTATTATGTCTTGTGATGCCTGGATAATGTTGTTTATTTGCTATCATATGCGGGGTAAGTTCGATTCGAAATTTAAAGTAATTTATCATGTTTGTGATTGGCGCTGGTATATTGTTATGATTATGCATTATGCTGTATCTGAATTATTGCATTCGTCTGACTAATGTTGGCTTCGACATCTCTTGATGATGTCCTACACATTAGTGCGTGTTACTATAATTCGACTAAATGTGCGTGACGGCACGTTTGTTTTTATTGAGTTGGTAAGCTCTCGCTTGACAATCATCGCTATTTGAACCACGAGGATATCGTAATCAAGTAGCCAGCAAGACCTTACTTGGCAGGAAAGATTGCCGAGCCGAAGTCAAAACAAGATCTTGTTTATTGATTCCGGGTGTAAATGTTCGGCAGCAGCAGCAGCATTTATTCATCTTGGTGCAGCAGAAGCATAGAAGATGATAAGAGGCTGTGGCGATGCTCACAACAGCATAGCTGGGACGTGGTAATCTTCCCTTAAGTGTATATTACCTATCAGTATACTCTACTCTAACTTCATATCTTAAGTATCTCTTAGTGCGCGTGTAATACTCTAGTATCTCTTTTATAATGAGGCATGGCATTGAGGCAACGTAACCAGGGTTTGACGCCCGGGAACAATCGTATACGTTCGTATCGCCGTAAATCGTATAAGCGCAACGATGCTCCACGTACAAAATGAAGATTGAATGAATGTGAAGAAACTATAGGATTAATACACGTGCTGATAATAAATTCACGTATAGGTACGGATGGCGTATGTTGTTCATATTATTGTATGGAAACGGATATTTTCGTGTACAGGTCACATGAGCCAAGCCGCCGCCACTGAGGAATATTCTGCTCGCACTTTCTTTCCTTTAGTCACGTGTAATCCGCAGTGATCCTCTGCTTTGCTACGATAACGGCGTTACCGGTCGATTGAGCTATATGGAGACACTGGCCAATCTTGTTTTGCTGACGTCATGGTGCATGTCTGCTTCTCGTCTACATATACATTCTTTCTCACGCTTTTACATAATTTGACGTTTTGATATATAATCCGTGTTACACGGATACCGTTCCTACACAATATTGCGACAGTTGCACTTTGCCGCGCGTCTCTTATGATGTTTTCTATTCTACTTCGAAAATATTATTTTAACAATTTCAAGGCGCTCATTCAATTGACTGCTAAATACATATCCGGTAAGGATCACTCTATAAATTTACTTCTCGCACGATAAGCCATAGGAAGGGCCCTTCAGAATTTCTCGTGTACCGTTGCACAGATTACTATGCGTGGTGCAATATAAATTTCCTCGCAAAAACACTGTTCTTCGGGTATATGTGCGCAACTAAAAAAGACGCAGGCCGCAAAGACTCCGTGTGTCGCTAGTTTGAATTGTGACTGTATTGCGGACGGCCAGTGTTTGTAATATCTCAAACGGTACGTTTGATCAGACAAGGAAAGCAATCCGCGTTAGCTATGAGACTTATTAGGCCTAAAAAATACGTTCGTTTTAGCTAACCGACCGGAGTCTATTTAGACCGCCGTGTCAAAACTTTATTGTGATTGCCAAAAAAAAAAGAATTTTAAATAAACAAATCCAACGGTGATATCGATCGTTGAATGCATTGATTTGACTCTTGAATCATTATATGGGCTATATGTTATAAATAAAACATAGTCGTGTTAGAATATAGAATAATATAGATAACCTATCTATTAGGTTATATATCTTATTTCTAATGGTTAGGACATAACAAAACAATAAAAAATATTTGATAAAAAAAGTTTTGCCTGCCTACCGTGTCCGAATTTTTTTCAGGTCTCTTTATATACCCCCGTCACACCGGACGCGACCATCCGCGACCGTGACGGCGACCAGAAAATGTAACAAGTCGGCCGGCAAACGCGAATACAACGCCCGAGAAAAGTCGCCAACAAATTACAAACTGAAAACAAAACCGCGCTCTTACGCGCACCTGTGCGATCATTCCCGCGTTCTACGCGGGCCGCAGGACCGCCACCGACGCTCTCCGCGCTATGGCGTTTCTATTGAGATCTATGCTTTACGAACGCGATAAACGGCGTTCCCGCGGCGCTCTCACCACGCTCATGGGTCTTACAACGCGTCTCTATCTGTATCTTGCGAACTGGCACGGCGACCCATCACGCGTTTCTACCACGTTCTCACGGCGACTATATAAGCTGGTCAGAACCGTTGCGGAAATTTTAACTGTATAGGTTGTGGCGTTGCTGAGTAGAAACACGATGCCGAAAAACAAGCTAACAAGACCAGAGGCCGTGTCTGGCCGCGAGACAGATCGCCATGCAAAACTAGATCGGCAATCGCATGATCCAGATCCATGAATTCGCTCGTTGAAAATGTTAACCAGATTTCTCGCAGCGTCATTTGCCAGCGTGGTACTGCGCGTGTACTACGTTATCGAGCATGTTGACGACGCTGTTCAACACCTTCGTGACGCCACCGCGTTCTCACGGCGTTCCAGGTCAGATCGCCGAAACCTTGGCGTTTGTTTTGAACATCTCACAAAACAAACGCCATGACTCCGCGATCATGCGACCATGCGACACATGGGGCCACGATGTCTGCGTTCCACCACGCTTAACCCACGGCTGTATGGCGACTTGCGCCTCTGGCCCATTTTCCCGTCGCCTAGCAGCGCAGTAACCGACGCCATGCCGTGCCCGCGCCGTGAACTGGGGTATTAGCGAAACAAATGTCTTTTTTAAAGCCATAGCTGTGGAAATTCGGGGGCTGTGTATGACTGCCAGCGGTGCTGATGGCACATAGCCAGCACGCCTCGCAGCTCACGCTGCGGATACACTCTAATGAGTCGCACCAGATGGGGAATAGCGTTGAATTTTCTGCCATCTAATTAAATGTAATGGTGTGTATGTATATTAGAAAGAGAGCCAGAGCACTGCACATACACATCGCAAACAATCACACAACACACACACACACCACCGACACACACAACACACACTACACAACACACAACACACCGACACACGCCACTCACGCGCTAGCGTAACGCCCCACAGGGAGGGAGAGACAGAGCAGAAAAGGGCTGAGAGGAGAGAGAGAGACAGAGAAAAAAGGAAGCTGATATGAAACATGGATGGAGAAGAATGAGAGGAGAGCATGAATAAGGGAGACACGGGTATTAGGAGAGTAGGGGACGAAAAAGTGTGTGTAGGTGCGTGTGTCGTGCGTGCGTGCGTGCTGCGTGCGTCGGGTGTGTGGTGTGAGAGAGAAGAGAGAGAGAGAGAGCAAAGAGGGACGCAACGAAAGCGCAAGACGAAAAAGAGAGACGAGAGAGAAAGAGCAAGAGGGAGGGAGCACGAAAGCGCAAGAGAAAGAGAGAGAGAGAGAGAGAGAGAGAAAAAGAGAAAGAGAGAGAGAGAGAGAGAGAGAGAGAGAGAGAGAGAGAGATTATTAGAATCTAATGTGTAATAAGCGTACATAAACAACGATAAAAATAAGCCGCTAGAAATTTATTGTTTCAAGTTGGACGCGTCTTCATTTTCTACTTGAGAGATCACCCGACTAGGTTTTTTTAACTATACCTATTTCAGCGATGATGCCCTTGGGTATCAACGTATTCTATATAGCGCTGTTCGCGTATTCGTGTATTGTTACA
>NW_014577507.1:216292-223673 GCF_000485595.1 Priapulus caudatus
AGTACGGAACGAAATGTTCGCGATAAGGGTGTTAATTAGCGCTATACGTTCAAGGCGAAGCGCGATGGAACACAGATGAAACTCGTTATGAATTCAAAAAGGGGTAATGAAGCAACCATATCTGTCCATGCGAGGTTTGTCCTGTCCCAGTCGAGCTTTACACCTTCCAAAAATTCATCTAGTTTGCGGAGCTATAGTTTATGAAATTGTATACTATCTTGATGGATAATTGGAATTCCTTCAATCTGGCCTGCCGTGTATAAAGACGACCAACAACGTGACTTCGTGTTAGCTGAGACGTGTGCAATGAACAGGTAATTGCAGACCGATATCTGTCTGTTCACGCACCCCTCGCGCGCGAGCGCGAGATTTCGATTCATCTATTAGTCGATCTCTTAATTATTTATTATTATTATTATTATTATTATTATTATTATTATTATTGTTATATTCTTATATTTGTCATACCACGTTTGCTACTATAGTGGTCGTTATACGTGTGTGCGTGTGAGCGTGCGTGCGTGCGCAGGCGTGCATATGCGTGTGTGTGTGTGTGTGTGTGTGTGTGTGTGTGTGTGTGTGTGTGTGTGTGTGTGTGTGTGTGTGTGTGTGTGTGTGTGTGTGTGTGTGTGTGTGTGTGTGTGTGTATGCGCGTGGCAGAACTCAACTGTTATTTGCAAGTCAAGTCAAGTATTCTTCATTTGAAATGTAATACGGCGCGAGGGCGGGTGACGCAATGTGGCAATTCCGTGCGCGTAAAAACTACTAGTGCACGTAGATTTATTTCCTAGGTAAATAGTACGCTGAGGCCACGCGTATTCGGCAATAAAATCTTCAAAATATGCTTTTAGTATACAGATAAACATATAGCGGGGGTATGAGTGTAGAAAATGATAAATGTAGCGGATGTAAAATCTTTAGAATATGCTCTTAGTATATAAAGATGATCAGATAGCGGGCTTGTGAATGTAGTAAAACAAGCGATCTCTCTAGAATCCAAAATACACAGCACGCACCAACGGTGTTCCTTGATTTCATCTGATCCTCGGTGTTCACGCTCGCACGTACACAGGGTGGCAGGTCGAACTGCACCAGCGAGAAGCAGTGTCCGAGGCTGACCTGTCCGAAATCGGCGGCCGTCGAAGTCGAGGGACAATGCTGCAGGGTGTGTCGCGAGCAGAGCGCCGAGATAGTAGCGTCGACGACGGCGGGTACGTCGGCGCCGACATCGTGCGATTATTACGGACGCACGTACGCTGACGGAGAGACGTTTCCGACGAACAGTACGGCGCTGGTTGCGCGCAAGAAGAACCAGTGCGTGCAGTGCGCGTGTACGGTAAGCATATTCTATAGTGCGTGCAGTGTGCGTGTACGGTAAGCATATCCTATAGTCACTGCACGCACTATAGGATATGCTTACCGTACACGCGCACTGCACGCACTATAGAATATGCTTACCGTACACGCGCACTGCACGCCGCGTGTACGGTATGCATATCCTATAGTGCGTGCAGTGCGCGTGTACGGTAAGCATATTCTAGCGCGTGCAGTGCGCGGGTACAGTAAGCATATCCCATAGTGCGTGCAGTGCGCGTGTACGGTAAGCATATCCTATAGTGCGTACAGTGCGCGTGTACGGTAAGCATATCCTATAGTGCGTGCAGTGCGCGTGTACGGTAAGCATATCCTATAGTGCGTGCAGTGCGCGTGTATGGTAAGCATATCCTATAGTGCGTGCAGTGCGCGTGTACGGTAAGCATATCCTATAGTGCGTGCAGTGCGCGTGTACGGTAAGCATATCCCAGCGCGTCCCTTACGTGAGCGCGCGTACGTGCGTGCGGGTATGCCACGAGCACGTACACCCGTATTTGATATTTTCGTCGTATATGAACGCAATTGTACGCTAGCATGCGTCCATGCTATACTTGTAGGCCTACGTGCGCGTGTTGTGCGTGTTTGTTCGCGCAGGTTTTTGTAGGCGCGCTTTTTGATATATTTTTGTTTGTTCTAATTTAATCGAGCCTTTGCAAATATCTGCTCTGTTTTGGTTGAATATATAGACAGTTCGTCATTGATAGATTAGTCACTATTTTAGGGATAACGGGGAGTCTTTGCCTTCCAGAACAAGCGTGTGTTGTGCCATTTGAAAACTTGCCCGGAGTTGAAATGTCATCGGCAAATTTATCTATCGAGTGACTGTTGCCCGGTGTGTCATGGTAAGTTTTGTCGCTCTTAAGCACAATACATAAGCCACAAACTATTATAAAAAAATTATGTAAAATTTTTTTAGAGGCATATGTTTATATTTCTAATGCTGCTTATAAAACCTATGAACTATTTTACGTGTGTATATATAGTCGCATTGTGTCCTAGCTGCATCGTCACATCTATTCCAGTCTGTTCTGCTTGCATCTATGACAAATACGACATACGGCGTCATACGCATATACGCTCTCCTATTACACTATTTGTCATAGGAAGATTCTTCCTATGGCAAATATTGTTGTATGTGTTGTGCGCATCATAGGAGTTTAGGAGCGCTATTATGAACGCAAGCAGTGAATTTTAGCTGTAAAGCGGAATGAAGTTGACTCGCCAATATTTGTCATAGAAAGAATCTTCCTATGACAAATAGTGTCATAGGAGAGCGTATATGCGTATGTCGTATTTGTCATAGATGCAAGCAGAACATGTTGTCTATTCACACAAACTACCCGCCACTATAACTTCCCCCTCAAAAATTCCGCTACGCATAACCGTGTCCGCACCGATTCTAAATGGCCCCGCCATTGTCTCGGCAGCTCCGTCACCTCTAATGGCCGTAGACTCCGCACAGGTGCGTTTCACAGGTGAGAAAAGCAATCAGTGGCTACCTGCCGTCACCTCGTACCGCCGCAGTAAACGACCGATGTGGCAGACGATAGTTAGAACGAGAAAACTCCGCCTATAAACGCAGACGGAACACGGACGCGTATAATCGACTCTAGTAGGCAAATTAGCGGAGACAGAGAGCCTGGGAGTGGCCTCGGTGACGGGACAATGGCGAGACAACCGCGGTGAATAGCTCGTCCCGCATTATGCGTATACCGATACGTAGATCGGTTGCGTGTCCTCCTTTATGTAAGATCGCGTGTGCGTGTGGCATTGGGATGTCGGCTCGCTGCCCATGCTATCTCCTTCATCGTCTATGTCCGTCTGTCTCGCTGCCACGTTAGTGTGGTTAGATGTCACACTCCACTTGCAATGGCCAGACCACGTAGTTAGTGTGAAGGCACTATCACACCAGACTTACTCTGAAGGTGCTCCACTCGCTATGTCCAGACTATAGTTGGTCTGGGAGTGCTATGAGTGAGCTAGGGGACTTAAACTAGTTGATGGTGTGGAAATGTTGTTTTTGACAAGTACTCTTGCTGTTCAACGTAGCAGGGAAACAATCTCGTATGCGCGTGCGTTGGTATTTTACATCTTTAATGCAAACGTGTACTTTTTCTTGCAGACATGGAACGTACGAGCGAGATAAAATCGGGGGATCTGGACCCACCGCTACTCGTTGTCAATGAAAAACTTCGGGAATCTTCCGATAGCAGTGTTCACAGCGGTACTCGCTTTAGATCATATATG
Organism: Priapulus caudatus; assembly: GCF_000485595.1. NCBI lineage: Eukaryota > Metazoa > Priapulida > Priapulimorpha > Priapulimorphida > Priapulidae > Priapulus > Priapulus caudatus. Next base: position 219,914 of record NW_014577507.1, read on the forward strand.
TGTAACGTATTAAAGAGAGAGTGGTATATCGAGAAAGGGAGCGAGTGAGAGAGCGAGCGAGCGACCGAGAGAATCAGAGAAAGAGGGAGGGTGGGAGCGAGAGCGGGAGAGAAAGAATGCGAGTGAGCGAGATATAGTGAGTGAGTGAGTGAGTGAGTGAGTGAGTACATATATATCTACGCGTTGGTTTAAGGGGAACTTTGTTTAAGGGAGGTTGCTTGCACGCGAGCTACTGTTTTAGAAGGGAATAAAAATTGTTTGCTTTGCGTGTCGCCATAGACAGGAAAACTGATTTAATTGGACAGGAAAATTGTTTTCCTTCATATAGGTGGGTGTCTGGTAGCTATAGCTCGATCGATAAACTACCTATATTGATTGTCGTTGAATGGCTTCTGATTGAGACTGTCTGACTGTAGTTCGATTGCTATTTAAGTAGATTTATTATGTTTGTGATTGCCTGGATATGTTGTTATTGATTATCATGATCTGGCTGTAGTTCGATTGAAATTTAAGTAGATTTATCATGTTTGTGATTGCCTGGATATATTGTTATTGATTATCATTATCTGGTATCTGAATTATTATTGTCTGACTATGGTTGCTCGACATCTTTGATGATGTCCTAGCACATGTTGCGTGTTACTATATCGACTAATGTGCGTGACCGCGTTTGTTTATAGTTGTAAGCTCTAGCTTGACATCATCGCTATTGAACAGGCGAGTGATATCGTAAACAGTACAGAGACATTATTGCAAAAATGCCGAGCCGAGTCAAAACAATCTTTTATCTTGATTCCGGGTGTATGTTCGGCAGCAGCAGACATTTAGTTCATCTTGTGAGCAGAAGCCATAGAGGAAGATAAGAGGCTGTTGCGATGCTCACCAGCATAGCTGGGCGTGTAATACTTCTAGTGTATATTTACTTCAGTATCTCTACTCTACTCTAGTATCTCTAGTATCTCTAGTGCGCGTGTAATACTCTAGTATCTCTTTTAATATGAGGCAACGTAACCAGGGTTTGACGCCCGTGGAAAATCGTATACGTTCGTATGCCGTAAATCGTATATAGCGCACATGCTCCACGTACAAAATGAAGATTGAATGAATGTGAAGAAATATAGGATTATATACAGTGCTGATAATATATACGGGTATAGGTTACGATGGCGTATGTTGTTCATATTATTGGTGATGGAAACGTGATATTTTTCGTGTACAGGGTCACATGAGCCAAGCGGCCGCACTGAGGAATATTCTGCTCGCACTTGCTTTCCATCTAGTCACGTGTAAACCGTCAGGTGAGTCCATCTCTTTGCTACCGATAGCGCGTTACCGTCGATTGACATATGTGATGACACTGGCCAATTTTGTTTTGCTGACTGCATGGTGCATGTCTGCTTCCTGCGTCTACATATACATCTTTCTCAACGACTTTTTCAACTAATTTTGACGTTTTGATATATAACCGTGGTTAACGGATACGTTCCTACAAATATATTGCGACCAGTTGCACTTTTCCGCGCGTCCTTATGTGTTTCTTTCTATTCGAAAATATATTTTAACAATTTCAAGCGCTCATTCAATTGACTGCTGAATACACATCGGGTAAGATCACTCTATAATTTACTCTTCGCACGATAAGCCATAGGAAGGGCCCTTCAGAATTTCTCGTGTACGCGGTACATTATATGGGCGTGGTGCAATATAAACTTCCCTCGCAAAACACTCGCGGGGTATATGTGCGCAACTACAAAAGACCCACCGCAAAGCTCCGTGTGTCGCTAGGTTTGATTTGACTGTATGTGCGACGCCAGTGTTGTAATCTAAACGTGTACGTTTGATCAGAAGGAAAGCAATCCCGCGTTAGCTATGAGAGTTATTAGGCCTAAAAAATACGTTCGTTTCTGCTAACCCGACCGAGTCCATTTTAGACCGCCGTGTCAAAACTTTTTATTGTGATTGGCAAAAAAAAAGAATTTTTAAATAAACAAAATCCCAACGTGATATCGATCGGTGAATGCATTGATTTGACTTTGAAGTCATTATATGGGCTGTTAGTGTTATAAGTATAAAACAAGTATTGTTAGAATCATAGAAATAATATAGATAACCTATCTATAGGTTATCTATATTATTTCTATGGTTAGAATACAAAAAATAAAAAATATTTGATAAAAAAAGTTTTGCCTGCCTACCGTGTCCAATTTTTTCAGCTCGTTATACCCCCGTCACACCGGACGGCGACCATCCGCGACCGTACGGCGACCAGAAAATGTACAAGGTCGCCGGCAAACGCGAATACAACGCGAGAAAAAGTCCCAACAAATTACAAACTTGAAAAAAACCGCGCTCTTACCGCGACCTGTGCGATCATACCGCGTTCTCACGGCGCGCCCGCCACGACCTCTCCGCGCTTATGGCGTTTCTATTGAGATCTATGGGCTTAGCAACGGCGATAAACGGCGTTCCCGCGGCGCTCTCACCACGCTCATGGGGTTCTTACCACGCGTCTTCTACGTGTATCGCGACTGCACGGCGACCTCACGGCGTTTCTACCACGTTCTCACGGCGACTATATAAGCTGGTCAGATTTTCGGAAATTTTAACTGTATAGTTGTGCGTTTGCTGAGTAGAAACACGATGCCGAAGAAACAAGCTACCAGAGACCGAGGCCGTGGTCGTGGCCGAGACAGATCGGCATGAAAACAGATCGGCAGATCGCATGAGACAGATCCATGAATTCGCCGTTGAAAATGTTACCATTTTCGCAGCGTCTTTGCCACGCGTGTACTGCGCGTGTACTACGTTTATGGAGATGTTACGACGCTTGTCTCACGACCTTCGTGACCCCACCGCGTTCTCACGGCGTTCCAGGTCAGATCGCCGAACCTTGGCGTTTGTTTTGAACATGCTCAAAACAAACGCCGTGACTCGGCGATCATTGGCGACCATGGCGACCACACCACGATGTCTGGCGTTTCCACCACGCTTATACCACGCTTATGGCGACCTTGGCGCGCTCTGGGCCCATTTTCCGTCGCCGTAGCAGCGCAGTAAGGACGCCACCCCGGTGTGACGGGGGTATTAGCGGAAACAAATGTCTTTTTTTAAGCATTAGCTGTGGGAAATTGGGCTTGTGTATGACTGCCAAGCGTGCTGATGCACATAGCCACGCACCGCCTCGCACTCACGCATGCGTATCTACACTCTAATGAGGTCCACCAGAGTGGGTGGATAGCGTTGAATTGTTCTGCCATCTAATTTAAATGTAATGTGTGTATGTATATTAGAAAGAGAAGCGAGAGCACGCACATACACACGCAAACACACACACACACACACACACACACACACACACACACACACACACACACGCACGCACGCGCGCGGAGCGTAGCGTAACGCCCACAGGGAGGGAGAGAGCAGAGAGAAAAGGGTGAGAGAGAGAGAGAGAGAGAGAAAAAAAGGAAGCTGGATATGGAAACATTGGGATGGAGAAGAATGAGAGAGAGAGATGAATAAGGAGAGCACGGGTATTAGGAGAGAGGGAGAAAAAGTGTGTGTGTGGTGCGTGTGTGCGTGCTGTGCGTGCGTGCGTGCGTGGTGCGTGTGTGTGGTGTGTGTGAGAGAGAGAGAGAGAGAGAGAGCAAGAGAGGGAGCACGAAAGCGCAAGAGAAAGAGAGAGAGAGAGAAAGAGCAAGAGGGAGGGAGCACGAAAGCCGCAACAGAAAGAGAGAGAGAGAGAAAGAGCAAGAGGGAG
>NW_014577507.1:225688-228188 GCF_000485595.1 Priapulus caudatus
ACAGAATAGTGCGCCGAGTGTACGTAAGCATTATCCTATAGTGGCGTGCAGCGTGCGTGTCGTAAGCATATTCCAGCGCGTCAGTGCGCGTGTACGGTAAAGCAATTCTATAGTGCGTGCAGTGCGCGGGTACGGTAAGCATGATCCTATATGTGCGTGCAGTGCGCGTGTACGGTAAGCATATCCGCAGCGCGTGCAGTGCGCGTGGTAGCGGTCAAGCATATCCTATAGTGCGGTGCAGCGTGCGTGTACGTAAGCATATTTCCAGCGCGTGCCAGGTGCGTCGTGTACGGTAAGCATATCCAATAGCGGTGCAGTGCGCGGGTACAGTAACATACTATAAGGTGCGTGCAGTGCGCGTGTACGTAAGCAATAGTCCCAGTGGTCGTGCAGCGCTGCGTGTACGGTATGCATATCCTATAGTGCGTGCAGTGCGCGTGTAGGGGTAACATATTCTAGGCGCGTGCAGTGCGCGATGTACAGTAAGCATATGCCGCATAAGTGCGTGCAGTGGGCGCGCGTAGCGGTAAGCATATCGCTATAGTGTGCGTACAGTGGCGTCGTGTAACGTAGCATATCTATAGGTCGCGTCAGTGCGCGTGTACGGTAAGCATACCTATAGTGGCGTGCAGTGCGCGTGACAGGTTAAGCAATATCCTTATATGTGGCGGTGCAGTGCGCGTGTACGGTTAAGGCATGTATCCTATAGTGCGCAGTGCGCGGTGTACGGTCAGCATATCACCGAGCGCGTTCCCTATACGTAGCGCGCGTCTACGTGCGTGCGGGTATTGCACGAGCTACTGTACACCCTAATTTGAAATTTTCGTCGTATATGAACGCAAATTGTACGCTAAAGCATAGCGTCCATGCTATACTTGTAGGTGCCTAACGTGCGCGTGCTGTGGCGTGTTTGTTCGCGGCAGTGTTTATGTAGGCGCGCTTTTTTGATATATTGTTGTTTGTTTCTAATTAATCGGATGGCCTTTGCAAATATCTGCTCTGTTTTGAGGTGAAATATATAGACAGTTCGGTCATTGATAGATTAGCCACTATTTTAGGGATAAACGGGGAGTCTTTGCCTGCCAGAACAAGCGGTGTTGTTGCCGATCTTGAAAAACTTGCGCCGGCACAGTTGAAATGTCATCGGCAAATTTAACTTTATCGAGCTGAGCTGTTGCGCGGTGTGTCATGGTAAGGTTTTGTCCGCTTAAGTCAGCAATACAGTAAGCCACTACACTAGTATAGAAAAAATTATGTAAAATTTTTTAGAGGCATAGTATATATTTCTAATGCTGCTTAATAAAATCCTATGAACTATTGTTACGTGTTGATAGATAGTCGCATTGATGTCCAGCGGCATCGTTCCACATCTATCAAGTCTGTTCTGGGCTTGCATCTATGACAAATACGACATACACGGCTCATACGCATATACGCTCTCCTATTACACTATTGTCATAGGAAGATTGCTTCCTATGGCAAATATGTGTTGTAATGGTTTCGCATCAAAGGAAGTTTCGAAGCGCTATTATGAAACGCAAGCAGTGAATTTAGCTTGTAAGCGGAATGAAGTTGACTCGCGCAATATTTGTCGATAGAAAGAAGCTCCTATGACAGAATAGTGTCATAGGAGAGCGTATATGCGTAGTGTCGTACTTGGCATTGAGTATGCAAGCAGAACATCGTTGTCTATTCACACAAAACTACCGCGCCACTATAGACTTCCGCCCTCAAAAAATTCCGCTACAGCATAACCCGTGTCCCCGCACGATTGCTAAATGCGCCCGCATTGTCTCGCAGCTCCGTCACCTCTAGATGGCCGTAGACTCCCGCACAGGTGCGTTTCACAGGGAGAAAAGCAACAGTGGCTAACCCTGCCGTCCCTCGTACCCGCCGCAGTAAAAACGACGGCGATTGGCAGACGATAGTTAGAACGAGAAAAACATCCGCGCTATAAACGCAGGACGAACACGGACGCGTATAAACGACTCTAGTAAGGCAAATTAGCGAGACAGAGCAGCCTGGAGTGGCCTTCGCCTGACCGGAACACCTGGGCGAGACACCGCGGTGAACTATAGCGTCCGCCCGCATTATGCGCGTATACCGCGATCGTAGATCGGTTCGCGTGTCCTCCTTTTATTAAGGATCGCGTGTGCGTGTGTGGCATTGGGACTGTCGTCCTCGCTGCCCATGCTACAGTCCTCTTCATCGTCTATGTTCCGTCTGTCTCGCTGCACGTTAGTCGTTGGTTACATGTCACATCCCACTTGCCAATGGCGCCAGAACCACGTAGCTTAGTGCTGCACAGGCCACCTACATGCAACGCGAGACTTACTCTGCAAGGTGCTCCACTCGCATATTGTCCTAGCACTAGTAGTTGGCTCTGGGAGTGCTATGAGTGAGCTAGGGGACTCAAACTAGTTGATGGGTGGAAATGTTGTTTTTGACAAGTACTCCTTGCTGTTCAAACGTAGCAGGCAACATCTCCGTAATCGCGCCG
>NW_014577507.1:230688-236992 GCF_000485595.1 Priapulus caudatus
CACAGTGTTGCTCATGCTCTCTCACTTTGCCCATCTTTCAGACAACAACGTCGTGTCCCGTAACGGATCGAGGTCGAACGCTCCAGCTGCTAATACTGCCAGAGAACGGACATCGCGTAAACTACGATGCGTGCCGAGGCGGCACGACGTACTAGTATATAGTCGTGCCTGTGACGGCAGCTACTGCCTGCAGCTAGGGCTGCTCCTTCCGTCACGCAACTCGCTAGAGATGCACACCATCAACATGACGAAGGGTAAGCGAGGTTTCACCAAGAAGTCGTTGAGCTGTTTGTGCTGGTATTAGGGCTCACCTCTAATCGAATTATATCACGCGCGGGTACGTCAGGCATCCTTCGCAGCATATTTGGTGTGAAAGATTTAAATATACAGCCTGCACACAATATGTGCGCTGCGCTTTAGTCTGTGTGCTGTGTCGCAATATGCATGGATTACGAGAAATACGTACGGCGTGGTACAATGTGTCCAGCGTGTGTGTTTGCATGTGTGCGCGCGTCCGTTACCAATGTTCAGTGGGATGATGATGTGCTTGACCGGATCTTGCTGTGTTAGAGTGAACCTAGCAAGAATCTCGCGACGCATGAGGGTTTAATTTAAAACTCGAACTAATTAAAAAAAAGTTAATTGAGGGTTATTTAGTTAATAAAACTAATTAATTGTTCAGGCTTCCAACACAAGCAGATCGGAGGTCATCCAGGAAGCTCTACGGGAAAACCTCCCGATCATTTTTCCCTGTTAGGATCCACTCTACAGAGTAAGTCTCTCTGTAGTAGTCTGTAGACATTCTCTGTAAACATACTCTGTGATATTCTCTGTGACATTCTCTGTGACATTCTCTGTAGTCATACTCTGTAGACTTTTTTTAGTCAGACCAACATGTTTCCATAATAGATTTATTCATAGAGGTAATTCATTTTATTTTCTCACGAACTACCACATGACACGGAAGATGCTTTTTTTTGCAGAAAGGACGGTGAGGTTTTATTCAAAACTGAGAAAAACTAAAAGGAAATGCAATAAACGGAGAAAGCGTTGCCCGCCCAAGTACATGGAGCGTCTCGTGAGCGCACTGAAGGCGAAGAGAATTCGGAAAAAGATCAAGTGTCATCGAAAAGAGATCAGCCTGGCGGATATGTTGCACCGGCAAGCAGTCTAGCGGAGATCTAGCATAACGCATTCGTTACGTATGCATGTTTTAACGCATCTTTGGCGCGATTGCATGAATCGTGAGCTTTGTAAATCGATAGGTTGTTCGCAAACACGTTGACCTAACTACCCGTGTGCCGACTACGCAGGGCCGTAGCTATCGCACGGTGGCAATCTTGGCAGCGACCCTCATATCGGCTACGAAATTCTTCTATCAGATACGAAATTCATTGCCAAAAACGCTAACCGTTTGTAGTTTTGCCCCCATCCTCCACCCCACTAGACATCCCGAGTTAGCTACGGCCCTGCTAGCGGAAAACTGTTGAAATGTGATATCGTGGAACTGGAGAAATAAGTTAACGCACGAGCTAAGAAATCGCTTGCTTTGAGCCAGGGGTCGCCATCTATTGTGGTAAAGGTATGAAAGAAGACGTATGGAATTTATGGCGTTATAGTCTGTAATATCGGTAGATTTAATTTACGATTAATATATTTGTTCAGCTCATGTAACACACACATTTACACCCTTAGACCGAGGTTACATTCAATAGTAAAAGCGTGTAGATTTATGTAATATAATTGGATTTAATGCAACTATATATATACTGCATCAAAATGTAAATGAGCGAGGGTTCCATATACACATAACACATACATATATATATACATAATAAACACATTCGTAATTCCTGTGAAAAATACGTGTTATTGCGAACTATGAATACAAGTGTGGATCATGACTGACATCCACAACCAGATAAACTTGTATAGTCTAATTATGAAAGCATTAGTTTCCTTGTACATACTATACATATAGAATATCATTATTATAAATGACTCACATATTACTTGTATACTGCTAGTTGAATTCCTTACATAAGTGTTTATATTTTATTTCGACAGACCACTATTGGTTTACCAGTCCTGAAATTGCTTCATACTTTAGTCACTTACAACATATTGAAAATAAAAACATTTATATTTTAACACAATTTATTGGTACAAACAGCTTGAGCCCATTTGTGGATTAATAGTCTATAGACATGCATTTCTTACCACAATACTGCTTATCATACATGAAATCTATTAATCCTTTGACAATTTACTATACCATCACTGCCGTCAAACACGATTTATTTTGTACCACCACGAACATCTGGACCGTCACCTCATCAAATTGAAATTCCAAACACTTGAAGCAAATAAACAGAGTTCCACTAAACGGAGCTAAAATACTTGGAATGAATAGCTAGAGTTATTGTCTGGCAGTTTTCCTTGCAGAAAAATGTTAAAGAATTTCCTCTGGAGTCTCTGGAGTGAGCTACTATATCTATCACACAGTTTTGGACAAACAGTTAGGTGAGGTATCATTTGAGATTGCGTACTGCGTAGAAAAGTAATAGTTGCCATAGAGTATTAATGGAAAGTTGTGCTACAGTACAAAAGTATGTCGATATAGCTGTAACAGCGCGTAAGCTGGTAACAATCTAGGGTTCGATACAAAACTGTAATGTAGAGGTACTGGCATCTAACACTAGATCTGAGTTTTCAATTGAAACACCAACCAATATCACTAATGTTCATTATTTCTTTTTGAAAAAACTCATGACGCTAGGCTGCTTAGTTTTAGTAGGTGACTTTTGTGTCTTCGCCGGACTTTTTTCCTCTTTAGTTTTACACACTTTCTTCTCTGGTGGCTCCACAGATGCATCCTCCTCTTCTGAACTGCTTTCCCATACTTTTTCTGTGACTGCAATTGGCACAGAATTTGAAATTTAATGTGTTATGAAATGCAATGAGTCGTAGTGACTAAAAGAACGCACAATTTTTGTGCCAATTAAAAACAACTGATTCAAGCTATTTCTTGTATTCTATTTGACGTTGTTATACGTACCTGATGATATAAGCAATGCTAGCTAAATCTAAAGTTGAGCAATTATTATTCGCAAAAATTCAATACATGGTATTCTGTTAAAATAAAGTTTTATCATACCCATAAATCCATCATCATCCACAACAGTTTTGCTGACCAGCTTTCTCTTATGTATTCTTCTTTTGCTACCACCAGATGGTGCTGTTGGCTGTGGCGTGTCCGGTATCATCTCATCAGATGACTCGGTAGCTGGTAGGGATAATTTCACTGGGGAATCTGGTTCCTCTATATCCTCTTCAAAATCAAGTTGTGGCTCTTCTTGCATTGCTACGACCAAAACACATCACATTTCACCAACAAATTACATGAAACCTTTCGGTTTTAATAGTTTTGGTCAGTGAGCACTATAAAGAGACATATGACCTTAGGTTCCTTGCCTATTTTCAGTTGAGATAAGCTTAAATTACGCAACATAGAAAATTACTAAATAACTACAACAAACATCGTTACCTTCATCTTCACTGCTACTACTGTCAGAAAATGCCGCCCTAATTCGCCTTCTCTTCTTCTTAGCCACAGGTTCTTCTTCATCTTCTGAACTTCTTCCTTTCTTTTTAGAAGCAGTCTTTCGTCTACACGTGATAACATGAATAGCTATTATAATTTATATCAACATACTACAGCAGGATAGCTCTTATCGAAAGATGTCAGAGAGCATGTGGCGCCCATATAGTAAATTCTGTAAGGCATCACATTTGCCATGAATACATTGAGGAACATGTGCTCGGAAAATAGATACGGAAGGACCTTTGCTAAATGAAGTCATCAAACAAATAAAACGGGCGCCATCAGATTCCTTACTTAGTATTCATCTTCTTGGTATCTTCTCTTTTTGCTGTTCTTGCATCGTCCTTTGCTTGCTTCTGTTTGTCCACTTTGGATGCTGTCATGGCGATTTCCTCTTTCTTTTTGGGAGCTTCTGTGGGTTTCTTGGTCTCTTTAATGCATGGGTCTTGCTGCTTCTCATTGGTCCCATTTGCAGACTGCTTCTCAGCTGCCTTTGCTGTGTAAGATGCAGCAATTTACAAGACGTGAAATTTCTTAAAGGCAGCATTTCAGCCAGCAGTAATCCAAATCTTGTAACAGTAAATAGTATAAATTAAAACTTCTGAATTATTATACCTATCAAACCCATATCTATCTTTCTTGCTCACAATTTATGCAGGTTATGACTGCATGTGGAAACAACTCAGAGTAAGCACATTTTCTTAACCATGTAAAATGCAAAAACAAACCTGCTTGCTTTCCAAAGCAGGCCATCAGGTTTCCAATCTTTGCCTTATCCTTTTTCTGTCCATTAACATTCTTTTGTGACCCCTTTTCTGCTTGGACTAGTTTCTGTTTCCCTTCTTGCTCGTCTTCCTTCTTGATGTCATCCTTTTTCCCTGTATCTTTACTAGCGGCTTTGTGATTTGCGAACATGCTCACGATTCCCTTCTTAGCAGCGTTCTTCTGATGTGAAGACTTAACTGTAGACTGCCTTGCCTGATGTGTTCCATTTTGCTCCGTCTGAAATCGATAGTTGTGTAAAAATAAAATAATTTTACAATTGTAGTTATTTATGCCATGATTTTAAAGGCAGCACTTGAACTTGTGACTTAAAAATATAAAACAGAAGCCAACTAAGAATAAAAAAATTTCAGTATAAAAACACATGTATATATTGGGATTGAGTAAAACAACAGTGTGCAAGGCTTAATTATTGTAAATAAAACGTTCACTATCCCCTAATCTATTTGTGTGATTGGGGCAAGATAAGTCGTGATGCTTGATTCTGCTAATAAACCACGGTACAGCTTCTGAGGTCACTGATGGATTGTGATAAAGAGCTGATTACCACAAACATGCACGCTTATATCTTAATCGCTTGTACCTGCTTTGACACTGGTGCTTGCCCTTGTACAGACTGCGGCTGCTCTGGGGTCGGAACATCTAGTTTTTGTCTTGCGGCTATACACGATATAGCACTGTGTCTGAAACGGTAAACAATGTTCTAATTAGGATCACCATCTTTAAATTCTCAATTCTAATCATTTCATGCAGTCCTTATTGCAAAGATTTCCACAAATCTTACTATAAATATACATATATAGGTGTACATACTTTTCAGATTCATATATACTCTTCTTTTTCTCATTGTAGTCAACCAAATATAGAGTATTTAGATCCTGTACATAAACAATAATAAAAACAGACATTACACAGTGGGAAAATCTTGAAATCATACTGCAAGTCACACAAGCACATGCTTGTTAAACATTAAAAAAGAAAGAAAATTACGTTTAATAGAAATGTATATTTATCATGTCTAATGTTATAATGTAGATTGTACCTTTAGTTTGGATTTTTGCACACTGAACATGTGCACACCATTCACATGATCAACTGAGCTCTCCACCAAATCTAGTTGCTCCTCTGGTGTGATCACAACCTTTTGTACCTGCACATACAAATTTAGAATACACAGAAGCATGGTAAAGATATGTTAGTAGTACATATCAATAATGAAAAATGGCAGTACTGATAAATATACAGGGAAAAAGCCAGAAAATATATAAATTACATCACATACCCTTATTTCTCCAGTTTGTGACTTGGCTAATCCAGAGACCATATATATTACTTCCAAGTTGTCATTATGTTTTGTATTTCTCTCGTGCTGTACAAAGGTATATAACATCCTAAAACAAGAACAATTTACATCACCAAATATCTATAAGTGATCACCACTTCAACTCTCTAATACCACACTGTACTATAGGGCCATATATGTCTTAGTATTCATCAAACTTATTATTAACATTTTGGCCTTATCACAACAAAGTTTCAGTAAATGTCGCACACATACTTACTGTTTGGCTTGGTTAACATGAACATTTAACCGCCTGCTGAGCCATTTATAAGTCACCTGAAAAAAAAAAATGTAAAACACTTTACAAGAACATTATCCAACTACATAATTCATTGTCTTTACACCTTTGAGTCAATTGCCAATGGTTTGCTCACGTCCTTCCAGTTCTACAGTCAATGGTCTTGGTTAAATGGTGCCATTGGTGGTCTACTGCCCATAACTATTAGGGCTGTAACGATCCACCGAAATCGAATCGGATCGAGATTCTCTTCCCTCGATCCGATCCTCGACGATCTGCAGCCCGGATATACGCGCGAAGCACGAACAGCGCCACCTCGTGGCGCCTTTTCATCCAA
>NW_014577508.1:0-27678 GCF_000485595.1 Priapulus caudatus
CCGAGAACTCAGCTCATCATCGAATTGGCGTCATGGCTTCATTCCTTATGGTTTTCATCGTGATCGCAAAAACCAAGCGATGTCGCTTGCACTGCGTCCCAATTCGGCTGTCACTGTCGTTCACGGTCATCTATGCACCGCTGCTGGCACGCACGACAGATCTACCGGATATTTTCTTACAGGGGAAAGTAGGAGCGCCGGGATGTATCAGCTCCCCGGGCACAGGTCACCATCAGCATGCTGCATAATTGCAATCAGGTGCGGGTTGGTCGGTAGATAGCGGCGGTGATCTTTCTCAGGTCGGCACATGTTATCCATAGCTCAGAGCACGAACTCTGTTATCTTCCGAAGGTAACGCAGAGACCCTGAACAGATTACTATCAGAATATAATTATTATATATTCAGAACATTCTATACAGAACTATTAGTGTTCTATTGTCTCTGGCTGTATGCATTCACCTTTGGAGATGCCGAGTTTCGTGCGTGAAGTCACGATCATACTCTCAGCTAATGTAAACATATGCTGACCCATTTTTTTGTCTCATGTCAAACCTTAACTTGTAAAGACAGAAGCCTGGTAATAGTCTCGTAAACGCATGTGTAAAACACAAATGATTGGCATTGAAATTATATATATGTGTGTGGGTGTGTGTGTGTGATGTGTGTGTGCTGTGTGTGTGTGTGTGTGTGACTGTGTGTGTGTGTGGGTGTGTGTGTGTGTGTGTGGGTGTGGTGTGTGTGTACGTTGTGTGTGCGTGTGTTGTGTCGTTGCGCGCATGTTGTGCGAGATAGTGTGTGTTTGATTGGCGTGTGTGTGTGTGTGTGGGTCGTGTGTTTGTATGTGTGTGCGTGGCGTGCGTGGCGTTGCGTGCGTGCGATGCGTGCGTGTAGTAGATGTATGATGTTGATTAGTTAGGGAGTATATACATTTTAAAATAACCGCCCGCCTGTTTTTTCCATAGATACAAGGGTAGAATAAATGTTGCGTTAAATCATTCTAGCTTTATTTGATACTCCTTATTTAAGTGGTAAGTGAATGTGCTATAGCTAGCGTTTTTATTGCATGCAGTTGCAATTTCGACTGTAACACTGTACCCTAAGACATTTCTAGGCGTGCCAGATGTTTTCAGGGGGGGGGGGGGGGTGTTTTTTCGTAGTTGTTTAGCGATAAGGGTGGTAGTACGTGGTTCAAGCGATAGCAGAATAACATTGCCAAGGAAAAAATGCAGATTGTAGTGGAGGATCAGATGAACTTTGTCGAATTGCTCTGTGATAATCACGGACGAATTGAATTCAAAATTAAAATCGACAAATTCGCATTCATTGCGTTCATGCAGTCATCACGTACGTCGCGTACCTAAGCCAAATCGCGATCAAATAACTAACGACTAGAATGGCAACACTACCTGTTCCCATTCACATGACTAGGTGCATTTTATTGTTGCGCAATCATTTAGTCCTCTATCTCCGTCTCACGGCGGAATTGCCTATTATATGCCAACCGGAATATCGTTCCGAAAACACGTGTCTTACAGTGTAAATCATCAAATGACATCGTTTTATCTTTAACAAAGACACAATCATTATTGATCAATAAGAAATTAATTCGTGATCATTACCACATGCGACGGAACATCCATTATTACTGTTTGATCACAATTGCTTGGGAGGCGTCTGCGCAAACATGTAACATCGCAGGATCGCTATTGTCTAGAACAAGTCTCCTGAACGCAAAACGTTGGGATAAAAACTTGGAAGTGTACTCTATCAAGAAGGCCGCTGAGGCTGGAGAAAATATGAGTAGTGCGGTGTGCGGCCCTGCTGTGTACAGGTTGGCAACTTGCTAGTGTGGTGTGGGCTGTCATCTACCACCGGGAGCCGCAACTACAGTGCTGCGGCATACTCCACTGAGAAGCTGGTCGAACTGTGCATGCAAAACACAGGACGGAGCGGTTTCTCACATCGCTGTCGCGTTTAACGTCATCTCATCTCTTGGCTTTTTCTGCCAGGTAAGCAGCTTTTCTTATAAGTGTAATGGGTTCGATAGCAAACTTACACTTCACCATGACAATTCGAACGAGAATCACATGATAGTATATATTACGTCTTTAGCCTTAAGTTTCTTTCAACTTTCATACTTGCTTATATAGACGCGAGTTAATAAAACGTTTAGTGTGAGTGTTCCTCTATGAGTGAACATGATGAAACTATCGTCAAAAAAATGGAATTGTCTATGATTCAAGTAAAATTGTGATGGATTGCTGAAAACAGTAACCCAAAGATGGCCCACGCGCCATGGCGAAAAGAAGCTCGACAGAAAAAATGTCAGCTGTCGGGTGTAGATAAACGAATCAAAATTTGGATAATCCTTCCTTGATTGGATGTTGAGCGTTTTTATGTGAAAATGTTGGGAGTTCAATGATAGACAATATTTATTAAGGAGATTTAGCAGTTTTTAATTAATAATCCATATAGATGATGAATATCATACACTAGTTATGGGATGTCATATAGGGTGTAAACCATGCATTCTCAATCTTAGAGATGGTTGTATCCTTAATTTATATTTGTGAGTAGTATAATGTTACGAGTATTCTACGCGTTTAAGACCGCGGCAAGCTGCCAGCAATTGTCAATGAATCTCAGTTTCAGTCAGGCTTGCTGCCTGTAGTATTACGACAAACGCCTGATTGTGGATTGCCTTTCTGCCAACCTACTACACCGCTGGGGAGGCGCCATCTCTATAAAAGCCATATATCTTGCGCTTGCCAACTTATTCTGAAGCGTTCGTTTGCTTAGTCTGCTTGTTTTACTCGAAGTGTATACACTTTCTTTTTGAAGTTGATGGCGACATGAAAATATACACGACAAAGGGGACTACTACCTGCACCCACGTCATCTTTACATCGTGGGAATGACAGTAATTAAAGCACTTTCTCCTTTTTAGTAATAATTTTGATAAATGGTGACTGTTTTCTGCCAGATTTAGCCTGCCCAATAACAATGTAAAACTAGGCACTCAGAAAGCACATGACCTGCTCGCAACGGCAGCTGCTAATTCTCTCTGTGAGAACTCTCTTTATTAATTAATTAATTAGGATTAAGTGAAAAAATTAATTAATTAAATAATAATTGGATCGGATCACCACCAAATGCTAATCAATTCTAAGTTACCCCATTTCTGACCTTCCTGGGAATTTTATTTAATAATTAATTAGTTAAGTAATTTAATTGATCCGGATCACCACCAAATATGTAATCGAATTCTAAAGTTACCCCATTTCTGACCTATCGCTGAAATTTTTGTTTATTAATGAATGAATGAATTAATTTAATTGGTATCCGGTATCACCACCAAAATGCTCATCAATTGCTAAGGTTAGCCCATTTCTGACGTATCCTGAAAATTTTGAGTGACAATGGCGTCGCGATAACTGTTTTCCAGTAGAGCTGTAAGCCTGTGATGATACAGGCGTCTCCGGCGGCGGGCGGCTGGCGCCGTGCGCGGCCAAGGTCAGGGCCGAATCAGCGAGGCGTACACAAACACAAAGATCAAGACACAACACCAACAACACACGACCGGTTGAAAACATAACCTCGCCAATTTTTCCCGGAGAGACTGCAGGCTTTGATCAGTTTCGTGTTCCTATTCTACGAATAAGAATAATGCTTGTCACATATAAGATTTTTGAGTTAGTGACGAAACTGATCAATTACAATTTGATGATTGAAGCGGATATTTGCGGTTAGTTATCCCTTTTCCTGCATAAATTGAGAATAAAACCACGCGTTTCTCCATTTGTCTGCCTTTTTTTGCTCTCTTTGATTAACATTGCGATATAACTTAATTGTATGTATGTATTATTTTTAATTATGTTCATGACCGCCACGTCGGTTTTTAGGCGAACCCGGCAAGGATGGTATAAAAATACAATGTGGTGGTCATTATACAAGGGTGTAAATCGTCTAATATATCATAATACATCAGACTCACAGAGATCACACTCACCTATAGATTGTATGTATGATATTCATATATTTTATAAATCGCGATTAGTAAGAATTCGCATAACTCGATCGTCATTAAAATAAGAAAACTTTACTGCACGTAATCAGAAATCAGAGATATTGTTGAGTATAAATTGTTGTTGTTCAATGAAACAATGCATAATGATTATAATTTTATTTAATATGATTAAACTTTAATGATAACTAAATGAATATGGCTTTAAATTCGGTCGATTGTGTTAATTGATTTAAAAATGGCCAGAAAATGCAAAAAATGTTAAATGCTAGAATTATAAATGCTAAAGGATGAATAGCTGTAAACATCGTCAATTAAATATAATATAAAATACATCAATACACAACACAAAGCTGCCTTGTGCTCCTGATGAACGCACTCACTTTGATGAAAAGAACACCTAGATAGTATTTTCGTTATATACCATCTTATTTCCAATTAATTATAGTTTGTTTCCGCATCCCTGTTTTGTTCTGGATGTACACGTATATGGAAATAGATGTACACGTATATAGAACTGACTTACTATAAGTTGTCGATGAGTAAACTCACTTTGATGAAAATAACACCTATTACGGTGGTGCAGATGACGCCAACGACGGCGATGGTAGTTAATAGCACGGCCAGAGCGTCTCCCCATTGGATGTAGGTCACAGGTATGAGTTCACAAGTCGTGCCGTGCGGTTCGGCAGGCCACGAGTATAGCGGGCACAGCAAGCAGTCCGTTCGATTCTCTATAGCAATGTTATAAACCATGTAGTATTGTTATATAAGCATGCTCGATGGAAACAACAGTTGAGAACAAATGGCTTCGGCTATGGTCTCAACTGTTAGTTACCTACCCTACATTTGCATTATTTATTACACGGGCTATTGGTGATAAAAACGTTTTATACGTAGGTATATCGATGGTTGCTTGGCCTCACAGCAAGCCACCACATAGGTGGTAATTATCCATAATAGCAATAACACAGGTGTTATTTACCTAACAAATACTCATTGATTCGACAGCGGCGGCATTCCCAGCAGCACGGCAGCTCCAGCTGTATTTTGTAGAAGCGTTCTGGACATGGCTTGCTGCAAATAGACTCAGGTGGGCCTTCTTCCGTGTGGTCCTTTGGCCAATGTATGTAGTCATCATTCATGTTCAGGGACTTGGTGAGGACGTCCCAGTATCCTACTCCTACCATCTCGTAATCGCTGACTGAATTATTAGTGCCGGAGTTATTGTTTATTTTGAAGGTTTTTGTGAATTTGCGTATTGAGATTTTACCCTTTACGTTACCAAAAGCGTCGAAAATAATCGAATTTCCAGCTGGTCTATTGAACTGTCCATAATTAAGCTGTTGTGATATTAATGGTCCGGTGATGCACTGCCTTAGAGCAAATCCAATTGCGCCAGGACATTGCGTCTCTCTGATATTATGAATTGCTTGTGCAAATACGAACACGGGGTCAATAATAAAATAGGCAACGTTGGGCAGTTCTGGGTACATTTTAAAGAGGTCCGTGCTGCTGCAAGGTCTATCAGATGAAGCATCTATGCTACAGTTTTGATATGACTCTAAATACTGCACAAACCACGGGTTGTGTTTCTCTGTTTCTAAACTTAATGTTCTAAAGTAGTCTCTGAAGTCAGCCAATTGATTCGCATAACTGTCAAAACCGAATACGCCCTGAGCAACGGTCCTAATTTCTTTGAATTCATCCGTTGTTTGAGCCCAGGCGTCAGATGCAAAGAATATGAAGTGATTCTCTGCTCCAAGTGTTTGCAAGGCACGGAGAATTCCATGTGGAAACGGCTCGAATAGGTACATGAGGACCACTCTAGCATTCCAGTTATCGATTAGTTCTTGTGCGAGCCGGGTGTAGTCTTCTTCGTTGTCCATTGACCACTCAACCATTCTCGTTACGGCAAGGCAAATGCTTCTCTCCGCTGCCAGCGGCCTGCGACAATGCAAGTACTGCAGTTATGCCAAATATGTTAGATCAATGTCTGAATAATAGCTAATGTCTAAAGTCTAATGTCTATTTTCTCATTTCTAATCTCTAATTTAAAATTTCTAATGTCTAACGTCTGATGTCTAACGTGTAAATAAATGTCTAAATGACAATAATAAGGAATAACGCTCGTGCAAAAGTAGCGCCGTTGCTATGGTAATAACGACTATTAACCTTGTCCCATCTAATAGATTTATAGATACATTATGGTTTGTGAGAGGAATAAATACTTGATGCCCTTAAGCGCATTATGTCCGTGTGGATCGTCCTGATAGAGCAATGATATGTAGGTCCAGCCGAAATGTGACAAAACATCCATCATTGTGCGAATGCGCTCCTTGTCCGGTAACACGGTGCGGTAGAAGTAGGCGTATCTAGCCCGGTCACTGAGTATGTCATTCGTGGCCCAGTAGCTGAATAGCCATTACAACTCGGATGGATTACCCGTCGAACTATATATTATTTGTTTGATATATGCACACACACACGCGCACACACAATTAAGCATGTGCCCACATATACGCAGGTACCGTGTTTGCTTTGTGAAATTTCATAGCGCATCAAAACGGGGGCAATTGGCTAAATTAAGCTTCCGCTAATTAGCTAAACAGCCATAAATCGTGATATGTGTGAAGCTTGTATTAGCACGTACGCGTGCACAAGTATACATGTACCGTACCTGATTTGAGGAACTTCATAGAGCATCAAGAGAGGAGCCATTAGAATGCAGCCATGACTACGTCCATCGCCGACTATTGCAACAACATCAGGTAGGTATGCTATAACATAAAAATGTATTACTACAGACACGAGTTACCGCAATTGACTAAACTCTATCCACTAATATAATTGAATTATATAATTATGTGCTACAAAAGAATGTATAGGTAAGCTGCCACTCTAGTTTAAAAGCAAATCTATTTGCCTTCATTTAAATTTCGGTGTCTTATTGATACAAGGTATAGATTTCGTTTTCATGTACCAGCTGTCGTGTTGCTTGTGTTGCTTAGTGTTTCGGGCAGAAATCTCAGTGCTTGCGCCAATGCGGTGGAGGCCTTATTGCAGGTATCGACCACTCTCACGCCAAGCCGAACACCTGCGTATATAAACATATTATGCTCGCGATTAACTTCATCATCAGCTGATGGCGGTTAATTGTAAATATACTTAATCCTCTTTAGGTATTGAAATCGGTTTGATAACCAACTTCCCAATACACGCGCATGCTCCTACGCTCACGCATGCAATATATTTACTTTATATATTTTTTAATGAAATTAACATTTCATTCGCTTACACTTCATGACCTTTCGGCATTCACAGACATAATATGTTTTGATGTGGCTATTAAACAAGTTATTATATATTAGATACGAGTGATAAAAGAAGGAAATTTATTTACAGGTACGGGCTCGCCTACCAAATGTATAAAATAGCGTACTGTCCAAATACGTGCATATTCATGAATGGACGAAGAGCGTGGAGACAGAAAATGTTACACAATTGATCACCACGATAACAAGCACGAACTCGAGAGTGATGGTGGCAATATGAGATTCACAGTGCATGTCCGAACTAGGATCAATTCTCTGTGTTAGATTGCAGGGATCGAGGGCCTTAGGATGATGTAATTTAGCAATGATATGTTTTTATGGTTAGTTACAACGACAATATGTTTACACGACGTCATGCTAATAAACATGCTCTCCGTGATTAGAGCAAAATAGAACGAGTCGTCATTGAAATTTGTAATGCATTTCCGAACTTAGTATATAAGCACACCGATGCCCACTGTTTATGGGGAGAGGCACCTTGTGATTTTTTCCCCAATTTAATAATGCTGATCGAAGGTTTATCGGCAGAGTGGCTCATATAGATGTATGTGATGTGATTTTATCAGGCGTGTATAATATAGCCTATACACTCTATACAATCTATATTATACACTCCTGATTTTATCACATTGGTCTTGCTTATTTATATCTCATTTGTAATTCACACCACTTTATAGTTGATAAGTTACGCTGAGACACTATAAGGCACGTACCAGGGAGCAGAGTGCTGTTGCTGTTAATTAGATCGACAGCGTGTTTAAACGTGTAGAATGCCGTAGTCCACGGCGGCACGACGTTCAAATCCTCATCGCAGAAACTGGTAGAAGAGAAGCGACGCAGCGGGATCATGCAGCCGAGCGTGACGTCACCTTCTTCTTCATACACGTACTCCGGTATGCCGATCGGTAGAAGGTCTCTCGCGCTATTTACCTTAAACAGCGTGGCGCATGATGCGTGCCGACTCTTTAATAACCATGCAAGTTTATGTATAACTGGGCCTTTAAATGTCTAGCGATATGCATGCAAGCGTCATGTGTACTTACATTGAATAGCATACGCGACCTTTCACTATGTCAAACCGCATTTTATACGAAACGCTTTCAAGCAGTACACCATTTGAAATTGTAAGGATGCTGCGTCAATGATCATGAAGTTTTGTCGCACTTTACGAACTCAAACGTAAATTCCATGGTGCGCTCGACTGCATTGGAACATGCCTTTACTACATGTATCTAACAGTGTACGACGATTTAAAGGGACAGTAGCCTCTAGGATTTTACTGCATACAACTGTACTTACTGTATAACAAATCGTCTATACCCACACGTATTTGTTACCAGATACCTAATTTAATTGTTATAATTATTTACACATCAACGCTACGAAATTTGAACGGCGCCATGACACCCGCGACCGTGCTGCCACCCCGAAAAAGTTGCGTAGGGCCTATTTGACAATTTATTTTGCAGGTTACAGACCGAGGGCTAATCACAAAAGTGCAATTATATTTATACCTAAATGCTATTTAACCGAACGATATTCATTTTAGGGCAAATTTATCCATATTATAACTGAAACTATATGTCGTTTATAAGATATTACAATCCTTTTGCTTTTAAATGAATAAATAAGAAACACCCTCGGTTTGTAGCCCTTGGTTGGAAAGTGGTTTTGCGCAACTTATCAGATCGTGCGCTTTGAGTGGCGCCACCGTCGTTGTAATCAAACTGTAGTCGTTAGTTTTAAAACATTTTTTAATAATATTTCTAATGATGATTGAACCATGAAACTTTTTATGTAGCGTAATTATAACCTAAATTAGCTGAAAATAACCCTAGAACCTAGAGTAAACTCTCCCTTTAAGTGTCAGTAAGCGAGTGCGAAAACTTGCCACGTTGACACTAACAGGTGTAAGCGCATTACACTCGTAGTCACTCAGACGCGAATGTAGTCCGATTTTGCTCAGTGAAAGCTGGTCTGTCGTGCGAAAACACCTCTATCGATGCGTTCACCCAATATGGCTCTTGGAGATCTTATACATCCATTCTTACCGCGGCGCGTAAACGTGCCAATTTAACCGAGTAGCAAATACAATTCAACTACACACGCATCTCATTTTGATGCGGGACGATATCTTAGCCGTGCACCCAGGGAGATTAGATCGGCGAGTAAAAGAACAGAATCGTTAGCTCTTGTTTCTATCCTTTACTCATCCTTTACTCGCGGCCGCCCCCACGCGCTCGCCAGGCACCGAGTGCACACGCGATCTCTCTGTCTCACGCGCGCGGCCATGCGGGTGGTTTACCGCCTTCTTGCCATTCATTCACATGCGACTGCTAGCACTGGACCGCTAGAGAGCTACGCTCTCATGCTGGTAACGGTATACATACACGATACGATAAAGGATAATAACTCGTTAAAAAAATCCATGCACCCTTTATATTTCTCATCAGAAAACGGTGTCATTTTAATACGATCGATCCAGAGATTATACATATAGATCAATACATAGATTGTTAATCGTGTAAAGTACAGTGAACTAGGGTTTGGCATATAAACAGCGATCTGTAAAGATATATGATACATACGAGATATATACGTACACGTAAAGGCATCCAGACACCCTTACACGCGCTCGCACACGCGCACGTGCACATAAACACACGCACACACGCAATTACACACAGACACGCACGCACGCACGCACGCACGCATGCATGCACGCACGCACCCGCTCCCGCACGCACACAAGGAGCTACAATTATTATAGAAAGAAAACAAAACACCTACCTTTCGGCTGGCTACACATGTGTATCGCTATGACGACGTTATTTAGTTTCGCGGCGTGACACGACTCTACGCAAGCGTGGGCTACGGGGCATTAACAATTTGCAGGTAATCGGGTTTTCGGCTAATAATACCATGATGTTCACAAACGACAGTCAAGCCTCCTCTATACGTGTTTTGTGACGCATCTGCAGCCGCCTGTCGTTGATCGCCCCTCCCCCGCCGTCCGTGCCGAGTAAGTGGGGCCTGACTCAACCGTCAACCGCAATCGATCACATCACAATCGATCATCACTCTCAATCCTTGTATCGCGCACGCGCGCGTCTCTCGCTGTCTAAACCTATTACCTGCGCGCTATCGGTCGGTCTCGCTCTCTCCTTGCGTGAGCGCGTCCCCGGCGTCCCCCTCTCTCTGTTCCTTCTCTCTCGCTCTCTCACGTCCTATACACCTCTCTCACGTCCTTCTCTCTCTTCTTTTGTCTTCCTCTCTTCCTTCTCTCTCTCTTCTTTCTTACTCTTCCAACCTCTCTCCATCTCTTTCATATATATCTTCTCTCCCCCTTTTCTCTCTCTGTCGGCCATCTTCGGTATTACACCGGGACGGATTGACATGTAGCGCTTACGATTGTCCCGCTATTCTGCAGCAACAGGCAGACAGAAATACGCGCACCTGCCCGCTCTACACTACTTCTGCGCGCTGCCGCATATAGCGGTCCCGGGCAGCCAGTCTTCTCCCCGTGCGTACATCGCAATCTCGTATCTCAGGCCATGTACCCTTGTGCACCCGAGGTCTTCGCACTGTTGAACGATACACACCTTTCGTAGCCACGTCGTGGCAGTTGCTACGCGTGTAACCCACCATCCATGCAGTTATTACGATAACGACGAGCTTGTACCATGTACCACTGCGTATGCTTTGCAGCCTCACCCAAGAACGTAGTATCTTTAGCATATTTTCCGTGCCGTTTGTCACGAGTTGGGGACATGTTGTTGTTGTTGTTGTTGTAAGTTGTTGTTGTAAGTTGTTGTTATTGTTGTTGTTATTGTTATCGTAGACAACGTTAATGTGGTCGTGAATGAAAAACAGATCTCCGCCAGAACGCATTCAGGCGAGAGAACAGAGAGAGCGAGAGAAAGACAGAGAGAGAGACAGAAAGAGAGAGAGAGAGAGAGAGAGAGAGAGAACGAGAGAGAGAGAGAGAAGCTGTAACACCTACCAATACGAGCTTCACGTTCATTATTTGCTTTCATGCGTGCACAACATATATATACTATCTATATATATAAAGTTGTAGACTTGACTTTGTCTGTACTCGTATGACTAGAAAACTACGCAGCCTAGAGGCAAACTGAAAATATATTCAGAATCAGCACGTCTGGAAGATGGTTCTGGCTGAAACAAAAATTTTAAAAAGATAAAAAGTTAAACATTGAAAAAAATTATATTCGTCAATAGATGGAGGTGCGTACGGCCTAACATCTCTGAAATGTCAATCATGCTCTCTAAGAATAACGCCCCAGTAGTCGAATGGATAACGCATACGTCTCCTAAACCTTCACCGTTAATTTCAAATTGTAAATTTTTTTACTACATTTAGTAAGGTTTAGTAAAAATCCAGAATAAACTATGGTAGATCATAATAATAGCGCAAACCGACGGGAACACTTCACGGAAGCCTATGTAGGTTACAGATCAAATATATTACTTTTTTATTTTAATGTCATTTATCTTTTGATTTCTTATTATTTTTTACTGTTTGGGATGGGATGGGATGGGATGGCATGGGATTGGATGGGATGGGATGGGATTGGATGGGATGGGATGGGATTGGATGGGATGGGATGGCATATGGCATGAGATGGCATGGCATGGCATGCGATGGGATGGGATGGGATGGGATGGGATGGGATTGGATTGGGTTGGGATGCGCTGCGATGGGATGAGATGGCATGGCATGGCATGGCATGTCATGGATGGGTGGATGGATAGATGCATGCATGCATGGATAGATAGATAGATAGATAGATAGATATATTTTTGGGTACTTTTCTTTCAACCAAGTGGTCACCAACTGAGCGCCTTATTTCCCGGGCAACGCCGGGTGTCACGCTAGTTACTAATATTGTTACATTTTCGCACGCATGCTCGGCCGTACGCAATGCTATCATCACTGATTTCGTAAACATGGACGCTCGTGATAAAGAACTTTTTGTCAGGGCTGTCCACGTGCGTCCGTGATTAGTACGTGTGTTTTACTTTATTTCCATGTTATCTCCGTTTCATCTGGCGTCCAAAACATACGGGCCGCACAAATAGTAGGGGTTCTAAGCTCCCAAAAACAGGTAAAGTGTTCACTTTTTGATAAAAGCACCAAATTTGGCACACATGTACTTTGATAGGTGCTTAACCGAATTAGAGGTGGACCCCAACGAAATCGGCCTTTAAAGTGGGCGTGGCATCGAATTTTCAAAATGGCCGCCATGAAATTTCATGGTCCTTTCAATAAAGTGATAAAAATGGTAGGTCAGCGCTGAAACAAAAAAGTTTTGCACTCCGTCTGTTAGACCATGTCCTCAGAAAATGTCTAATATCTGACCTTTCCCCCACTACCCTTTGACCTGTGACCTTTAATTTCGCACTGGTGATGGGTTTCCTCCCCATCACACTATACATCGAATATTAATAGCGTAGGTCGAGCGGTTGAGATTTGTGCCGCAATTCCGCATTTACTCCTATACGTTAAGCTAACGGGGAAATATTCCCCCTCCATTGACACATCTTGACCTTTGACCCTTGACCCCCCAAATTCGATATCCCGAGTCCTTTTCGCGATCCCCCCCAACGTCCCGAATATCAAGACGGTCGTACGTCGCGCGGTAAAGATTTGTGCCATAACTGTTGACGGACGCACTGACAGAGGGACGGACGGACGAACGGACGCACAGACGGACGGACATTCATGCGATTCTACAAGCTGCATCTGACTTCGTCAGCTGAGCTAAAAATATAGGTCTGTGCGGCATGCCCTAACCATATCAGAGACATGAATAACAAACTAAAAAAGGAGAATTTTCAGGGTACCGTAAATAGGCGTTATGAAAAAAAGCAATCTTCTGAATACGACAATTAAAACTGAAATCGAAAAGGCTGGCCCTGAGCACCGGCATTGAAACACGCACCGGGTAATGCTGAACAATGCGGAACAACGACAAACTCTTCTGTACTTCTAGAATTATATTATACGTATTGAATAAGATTACGTAAAAAAGATTTTAAACACCAAACACAAGCGTTATAATTGTTGCAGAATTAATCTCACGCATTCACAGATGAATAGAGAACTAATGGACAATTACAACATACCTCACGAAAACAGCTTGCCTAAAGCCTCTAAAATTTTTGGCGACATTAATTTAATATCACCGATGTCGCGGTTATGAATGTAATTAATCATATAAATACTAAACAATTCAATCCACAAATCTGACTATAATATGTGCAGCTCGCTGTCATGATAACGCAGTGATCGAAACACTAGTCACTTATCAGCTAGATCTACACATACTACATGCGCAAAACGTCATTAGTGAACGACTCATTAAAAAAAATCGCATTTTTTGAGGATTTCTTTACTTCGTGTCCGCTTCGGACCAAAAACATTATAGCGCTCTATTTTTTCCATCCTGCTTAAAATTTCGATTTTAAATTAGATGAACCGTAGCATAGCTTTTAGAATTATACTCATTCCTATAACTCTTTTAATTGTTCACGTACGAAATTTCTCAATTTTGAAATCAAAAAATCAAATCGAAATCAAATTTTTAAACTTTGATCATGAGGTTTGTTTTGATATTAGTGGCAGAGAGCATTCGATATATTCCTTCAGTAATGACGAAAAATGTTTCTTTCTCCAAAATTTGAATTCTCCCACGTTTCACGCCAGGTGCATATAATTTCTGATAATGAATATAAATAATAAACGATAATCGCATCGCCATCTACTATTACAATGCAGTCAAATTACGTTTCATTCTCATAATTGCATATGAGTTAGTTCGACACTAATAAATATCACTTTCAGCGCGTTTTTAAGTGGAGAGATTCAATGCGTACGTGAGAAGTAATATCTCTGGTTAAAATCAAGTAGCCAATTTTTCGATTCACCGTTGTTTAGGTGTTATCATGCACGAATTCCTTCACTCATTAAGTTAAAAGTTACTTAAGTTAACTTAAGAGACAGTGAAGAAACAATGAAAGTGTGATGCGGGAAAAGTTCATTGTAGTTATGTTAAAGGGAGAGTTTACTCTAGGTTCTAGGATTATTTTCAGCTAATTTAGGTTATAATTACGCTACATAAAAAGTTTCATGGTTCAATCACCATTAGAAGTATTTATTTTAAATGTTTTAAAACTAACGACTACAGTTTGATTGCAACGACGGTGGCGCCACTCAAAGCGCACGATCTGATAAGTTGCAAGAGAGAGAGAGAGAAAGAGAGAGAGAGAGAGTGTGTGTGTGTGAGAGAGAGAGAGAGGGAGAGAGAGAGAGAGAGAGAGAGAGCGAGGAAGAGAGAGCGAGGGATGCGCCCTAAACGTTTAGCTTACTTACGGTGGGAATAGCGGCCATGGTTATGCGACGGATTGCTACACATAATCGCATCTTGCTGACAATCTAAACAATTCTGCACGCATTGGCACATCTGCGTATTCGCGCAATCACCTAAGTGGCACAGCCATGCACAGCACAATAATAATTCCAGTCTAATATTAGTCGCTTCAGCACTTTCATGTATGGATTTTCTTTTGTGGGGTTTTCCCCTAAAAGCAAATTAGTGTGCCTGTAAATGGAAATCAATATTTTATCATGTGATAGCTATTGCTTTAGTACACGTATTAGGTAAACCGTATAAAGGTATTCTATGCGCAGTTGCCTGTTCTACGACAGGCGGCCTAGGATTTTTCAAGATGGCCGCCGCCATCTGTGCGAGTGCAGCGAGCAAAATGTAACTTCTACCACAAGAATGAGTTCGGTTTTTCGGTTTTCTCGCAGTTCACTCGCACATCATTCTTATTGCTAAAAGTTACAGACTACCTATACCGCGGAGGCTCTCGCGTCACAACCGCAGTGCGTTAGAGTAAGCCGCGTATTTTATAGACTGGTCCGCGCTCGACAGTTCCAGTGTAACGCGAGTGGAACTCTCGAGCGCGGACCGGTCTATAAAATACGCGGCTTCAGAAATTCGTATTTATCGTTCACACGAGAGAAATACGCGGTCCAAGAGATTCGTAATTTCTCAAGCACGGCAAATAATTCGGCATCTGGGAAGCCGCGTATTTCAACAAATACAGAATCTATTTAGATTCCGTATTTCTTGTACCTCGCATTTTGCCTCGTGTGAACGCTAAATACCGGATTTCTTGCTACGTGTGAACGCGGCTATTATCAAGGACACGACAGGCTAGGGAGCTTATAAGAAGACGGCCCTACCATACCCGAGAATAGCTTGGCCGTCTTTTAGGCTATTCCTCGCCTCTACACGTAGCATTATATCCGTACTCTATTCGATCTGTATCACTGTCGAAATGGCTGAGAATAAACGCCAGTGTGGTACGTTACTCATATAGTTATTGTTTTCCATCAAGTGGTTTGTCTCGTATCTCCTTCCCCATTCCCACACATTGCCTTAGGATGATAGTAGATCCATACCGCTCATATGAGATGAAACTAAGCTCCGTTACACCAACAACGCAGCGCAGCATCTACCGTCCTATTCACACCCGGTTGTTTGTCTCGTAGTTACCACCACGTTTCCTCGAAATAGCGACATAACGCCGCTTCACACGCGCCCAAACACCGTCAACACGCGAAATCATCCACAATCTCCTCGACACATTCAATGCGACACGGATTCGCGCACGTGCACAGGACTGGTGTGCAGACGCGCGCTGATCACGTTAATTAATGCTTTGTGATTATTCCACATTCGTCGGCAATCCACGCTGGCATCGCGTGTACGGAGGGATAAAGTTGAGGAGGAAGGGGGGGGGGTCCTGCAGCTGGAGCCGACTACGTTGTAACAAACAATATCATTGACGGCACACCACTGCGAGCAACATTATTAGATATCGATTAGATATGTCGCCGCAGTTATCGATAAGATTTTGACACGGCGCCTGGCGACAATATTCGAACGTAATCAAGTTTAACGAAAATAAAAGTATCAACTTTAATTACGTCACCCATGCAGTGTCGCTAGAGCAACAGTAACACGCTAGCGGGTATGCAGCTATTAGAACAGAACACTGCTCAACTGCTCGATCGATGACATATAATCTAATAAAAAAACACGGACCTAATTATTTGTTAATTAACGGCGCTCGACAAAAGGACAAGCAATTATTTTATTACGCTGCCTTATTACGAAGGTAATCGAAATGCGTTCGGTGCTACTTGAAAAGTGTTTTATGCCCCTACATGTTTGCCCTTTAATTGTAGGTTCCTTGTAAAAACCTCAATGCTTCGTTTCAGTAATTGCAAACAATAAGAAGTTCTCTAAACAGAAGAATGATTTCAAATAGTGTTTTTTTTTAAAGAACCAAGCATAAACAGCACTACAGCCTTCATATACAAATAAATGCTATTTTTAGTACAAAACAGCAAAATTACAGACGACTTAATTTTGCCGTTTTTCCGTGCACATGCAGTGACCAACATAAAATTCCGAGTAAAATTTCATATTTCATATATTAACCTGTACAGAGAGCAAACTTTGTAACTCAGTCATGATATTGTGCAGAGCGACTTTTCAGTAGAAACACAAATGAAAACATGGCACCAACATTTCACCTTGGTCTCATTTAATTACAATAATAGCGAAGTACATAATTAATCACGCTCCAATTTGCAACATGCTAACTAGTACGCGTGTATATAGGCCATAGAATACGATCAGGATTATACATACTCCCACAATATCAGACATGCGTAAACATAAACCCTGTGGTGTCGGATAAAATAATTCTCAACGCTTAGAATTTTATACATCTTGTTTTGTAAGCAATATGTATACAGGCACGATGACGTATATAGTTTAGTTATCAATATTTATATGCAAACTTCAAAATATATTCGTGACTAAATTTTCGACTGAGAGCCATGCAGATAGGCTACGCATTTCCTTAATAGCCTCAGTGAAGTGTCTCTCGCACGTACGCTCGTACACGCAAACGCACACACGCATGCACGCGCGCACAAACCACTCACCCTAACATTTATGCTATTTTTTTTTGTCGATCGCTCCAGCTCCCCTGCCCTTCCAGTGTCCCGCAGCTCTCTCTCTCTCTCTCTCTCTCTCTCTCTCTCTCTCACATACACACCCGCACGCACGCACGCGCGCACTCTTTCTTCCTTTCTCGTCCCTCGTGCTCCTTGCTCGATCGATGACATATAATCTAATAAAAAAAACACGGACCTAATTATTTGTTAATTAACGGCGCTCGACAAAAGGACAAGAAATTATTTTATTACGCTGCCTTATTACGAAGGTAATCGAAATGCGTTCGGTTCTACTTGAAAAGTGTTTTATGCCCCTACATGTTTGCCCTTTAATTGTAGGTTCGGTAATTGTTTGTTTGTAATTCAGGTAAATTTTCGACTGAGAGCCAGATAGGCTACGCATTTCCTTAATAGCCTCAGTGAAGTGTCTCTCGCACGTACGCTCGTACGTCGTGTCCCGCAGCGCTCTCTCTCTCTCTCTCTAGCTCTCTCTCTCTCTCTCTCTTTCTCTCACACGCAGACACACCAGCACGCACGCACGCCCGCCCGCCCGCACGCACGCACGCACGCACGCACGCACGCACAACACGCACTCTTTCTTCCTTTCTCGTCCCTCGTGCTTTGATTCTAGGCTATATAACATCATTCAAATATTTATTTATCATATATATATATAATTCACTCTCTCCTACAAATTAATACCTTATACATTAGTAGAATTCACAAACTAAATATTACGTTTAGAATCATACGAGCTAAGGAAAAGGAACTCTAAACTCAGTAGCAGTTTGACTCTGAGAGATGCGACGGGGGCAGTTTTAATAAGGTAAATCTACTGGTAAGTTGTGATGGTGCTGAAAAGTCGGTTCCGTTACCGTTTTCGAGTGCCGTTAAAATACATCACAGAAAATTCTGTTTACCCGCGCGTAGTGATAAACCTAACACTCAAGCGGGAGGCGTATATGCACGCGTGTGCTTGCGTGCGCGTGTGCTTGCGTGCGCGTGTGCTTGCGTGCGCGTGTGTGCGTGCGTGCGTGCTTGCATGCGCGCGTGTGCTTGCGTGCTTGCGTGTGCTTGCGTGCGCGTGTGTGCGTGCGTGCGTGCTTGCCTGCGTTGATGGTTTTACATTCACAATGAGGTCAACATTATCTGTCCACTTCGATGTTCTTAGTACATTGTGGGTGTTCTCAGTCTATCTTGATGTTATCAATCCACTGCGATGTTCTCAGCACACCTTGATGTTCTCAGCACACATCGAAGTTCTCAGCACACCTTGATGTTCTCAGCATCCCTCAATGTTCTCAGCCCACCTTGATGTTCTCAGCACACATCGAAGTTCTCAGCACACCTTGATGTTCTCAGCATACCTCAATGTTCTCAGCATACCCCAATGTTCTCAGCATACCCCAATGTTCTCAGCACACCTCAATGTTCTCAGTCCACCCCCGTCGATGGGCCCCCGATGTTCTCAGAACAACTCGACGTTCTTACTCCATCTCATGTTCTCAGTCCACCCGACGTTCTCGGAACACCGCGACGTTCTCAGTCCATCTTGATGTTGACATAGATGTAGCGGATGAAGTTCAGCGAGGCGAAGAACGACACGGTGCCGAGCATGAGGAAGAAGATGTAGCAGGCGAGCAGTGTGTAGCCGAAGAACTCTGTCGTCTGCAGCACGCCTGTCATGTTCGAGCGTTGGAAGTAGTAGAAGAGCGCGTAGAATAAGACGAAGCACCCGTCGACCTGCAAACAGAACAGCGATGGTGTTAGCACGAGTAGAACAGCGATGGTGTTAGCACGAGTAGAACAGCGATGGTGTTAGCACGAGGTAGAACAGCGATGGTGTTAGCACGAGTACGAACAGCGATGGTGTTAGCACGAGTAGAACGGCGATGGTGTTAGCACGAGTAGAACAGCGATGGTGTTAGCACGGTAGAACACGCGATGGTGTTAGCACGAAGAACAGTACGCTGATGGTGTTAGCACGAGTAGAACAGCGATGGTGTTAGCAGCGAGTAGAACAGCGATGGTTACACGAGTAGACAGCATGGTGTTAGCACGAGTAAAGTACAGCGATGGTGTTTAGCACGAGTAGAACAGCGATGGTGTTAGCACGAGTAGAACAGCGATGGAGCTGGTAGGTTAGCACGAGTAGAACAGCGATGGTGTTAGCACGAGTAGAACAGCGATGGTGTTAGCACGAGTAGAACAGCGATGGTGTTAGCAGCGAGTAGAACAGCGATGGGTGTTAGCACGAAGTAGAACAGCGATGGTGTTAGCACGAGTAGAACAGTACAGGCGATGGTGTCATGAGTAGCAGCGATGTGTAGCAAGACAGTACAGCGATGGTGTTAGCACGAGTAGAAGCAGCGATGGTGTTAGGCACGAGTAGAACAGCGATGGTGTTAGCACGAGTAGAACAGCGATGGTGTTAGCAGCGAGTAGAACAGCGATGGTGTTAGCACGAGTAGAACAGCGATGGTGTTAGCACGAGTAGAACAGCGATGGGTTTAGCACGAGTAGAACAGCGATGGTGTTAGCACGAGTGAACAGCGATGGTGTTAGCAGCGAGTTGAACAGCGATGGTGTTAGCACGAGTAGAACAGCGATGGTGTTAGCCGAGTAGAACACGCGATGGTGTAGCACGAGTAGAACAGCGATGGTGTTTAGCACGAGTAGAACAGCGATGGTGTTAGCACGGGCGAGTAGAACAGTACAGCGATGGTGTTAGCACGAGTAGAACAGCGATGGTGTTAGCACGAGTAGAACACAGCGATGGTGTTAGCACGAGTAGAAACAGCGATGGTGTTAGCACGAGTAGAAACAGCGATGGTGTTAGCACGAGTAGAACAGCGATGTGTATTAGCACGAGTAGAACAGCGATGGTGTTAGCCCGAGTAGAAGCAGCGATGGTGTTAGCACGAGTAGAACAGCGATGGTGTTAGCACGAGTAGAACAGCGATGCGTATTAGCAGCGAGTAGAACAGCGATGGTGTTAGCACGAAGTAGAACAGCGATGGTGTTAGCACGAGTAGAACAGCGATGGTGTTAGCACGAGTAGAACAGCGATGGTGTTAGCACGAGTAGACAGCGATGGTGTTAGCACGAGTAGAACAGCGATGGTGTTAGCACGAGTAGAACAGCGATGGTTATAGCACGAGTAGAACAGCGATGGTGTTAGCACGAGTAGAACAGCGATGGTGTTAGCTACGAGTAGCAACAGCGATGTTAGCACGAGTAGAACAGCGATGGTGTTAGCACGAGTAGAACAGCGATGGTGTTAGCACGAGTAGAACAGCGATGGTGTTAGCACGAGTAGAACAGTACAGCGATGGTGTTAGCACGAGTAGAACAGCGATGGTGTTAGCACGAGTAGAACAGCGATGGTGTTAGCACGAGTAGAACAGCGATGGTGTTAGCACGAGTAGAACAGTGATGGTGTTAGCACGAGTAGAACAGTGATAGTGTTAGCACGAGTAGAACAGCGATGGTGTTAGCACGAGTAGAACAGCGATGGTGTTAGCACGAGTAGAACAGCGATGGTGTTGCAGCAGTACGAACAGGTGATAGTGTTAGCACGAGTAGAACAGCGATGGCTGTTAGCACGAGTAGAACAGCGATGGTGTTAGCACGAGTAGAACAGCGATTGGGTTAGCACGAGTAGAACAGCGATGTTTAGCACGAGTAGAACAGCGATGGTGTTAGCACGAGTAGCACAGCCGATGGTGTTAGCACGAGTAGAACAGCGATGGTGTTAAGCACGAACGTAGAACAGCGATGGTATTAGCACGAGTAGAACAGCGATGGTGTAGCACGAGTAGAACAGCGATGGTGTTAGCACGAGTAGAACAGCGATGGTGTTAGCACGAGTAGAACAGCGATGGTGTTAGCACGAGTAGAACAGCGATGGTGTTAGCACGAGTAGAACAGCGATGGTGTTAGCACGAGTAGAACAGCGATGGTGTTAGCACGAGTAGAACAGTACAGCGATGGTGTTAGCACGAGTATAATGGCAAACCCAGTTCAGTCCTTTGTTAACAGTCAACAAATCCATGTTTAACCCTCCTCTTGAGGGTCAAAAGGTTATCAGACACTTACTCTTCGCACGTCAGCGGAAAGTACATTTCATGGTCCTTTCAATAAAGTGATAAAAATGGTAGGTCAGGCGCTGAAACAAAAAAGTTTTGCACTCCGTCTGTTAGACCATGTCCTCAGAAAATGTCTAATATCTGACCTTTCCCCCACTACCCTTTGACCTGTGACCTTTAATTTTCGCACTGGTGATGGGTTT
The DNA here is from genome assembly GCF_000485595.1 of Priapulus caudatus. Lineage (NCBI taxonomy): Eukaryota > Metazoa > Priapulida > Priapulimorpha > Priapulimorphida > Priapulidae > Priapulus > Priapulus caudatus. The sequence goes on from NW_014577508.1 coordinate 21,715, forward strand.
CCTCCCCATCACACTATACATCGAATATTAATAGCGTAGGTCGAGCGTTGAGATTTGTGCCGCAATTCCGCATTTACTCCTATACGTTAAGCTAACGGGGAAATATTCCCCCTCCATTGACACATCTTGACCTTTGACCCTTGCCCCCCAAATTCGATATCCCGAGTCCTTTTCGCGATCCCCCCCAACGTCCGAATATCAAGACGGTCGTACGTCGCGCGGTAAAGATTTGTGCCATAACTGTTGACGGACGCACTGACAGAGGGACGGACGGACGAACGGACGCACAGACGGACGGACATTCATGCGATTCTACAAGCTGCATCTGACTTCGTCAGCTGAGCTAAAAATATAGGTCTGTGCGGCATGCCCTAACCATATCAGAGACATGAATAACAAACTAAAAAAGGAGAATTTTCAGGGTACCGTAAATAGGCGTTATGAAAAAAAGCAATCTTCTGAATACGACAATTAAAACTGAAATCGAAAAGGCTGGCCCTGAGCACCGGCATTGAAACACGCACCGGGTAATGCTGAACAATGCGGAACAACGACAAACTCTTCTGTACTTCTAGAATTATATTATACGTATTGAATAAGATTACGTAAAAAAAGATTTTAAACACCAAACACAAGCGTTATAATTGTTGCAGAATTAATCTCACGCATTCACAGATGAATAGAGAACTAATGGACAATTACAACATACCTCACGAAAACAGCTTGCCTAAAGCCTCTAAAATTTTGGCGACATTAATTTAATATCACCGATGTCGCGGTTATGAATGTAATTAATCATATAAATACAACAATTCAATCCACAAATCTGACTATAATATGTGCAGCTCGCTGTCATGATAACGCAGTGATCGAAACACTAGTCACTATCAGCTAGATCTACACATACTACATGCGCAAAACGTCATTAGTGAACGACTCATTAAAAAAAATCGCATTTTTTGAGGATTTCTTTACTTCGTGTCCGCTTCGGACCAAAAACATTATAGCGCTCTATTTTTTCATCCTGCTTAAAATTTCGATTTTAAATTAGATGAACCGTAGCATAGCTTTTAGAATTATACTCATTCCTATAACTCTTTTAATTGTTCACGTACGAAATTTCTCAATTTTGAAATCAAAAAATCAAATCGAAATCAAATTTTTAAACTTTGATCATGAGGTTTGTTTTGATATTAGTGGCAGAGAGCATTCGATATATTCCTTCAGTAATGACGAAAAATGTTTCTTTCTCCAAAATTTGAATTCTCCCACGTTTCACGCCAGGTGCATATAATTTCTGATAATGAATATAAATAATAAACGATAATCGCATCGCCATCTACTATTACAATGCAGTCAAATTACGTTTCATTCTCATAATTGCATATGAGTTAGTTCGACACTAATAAATATCACTTTCAGCGCGTTTTTAAGTGGAGAGATTCAATGCGTACGTGAGAAGTAATATCTCTGGTTAAAATCAAGTAGCCAATTTTTCGATTCACCGTTGTTTAGGTGTTATCATGCACGAATTCCTTCACTCATTAATAAAAGTTACTTAAGTTAACTTAAGAGACAGTGAAGAAACAATGAAAGTGTGATGCGGGAAAAGTTCATTGTAGTTATGTTAAAGGGAGAGTTTACTCTAGGTTCTAGGATTATTTTCAGCTAATTTAGGTTATAATTACGCTACATAAAAAGTTTCATGGTCAATCACCATTAGAAGTATTTATTTTAAATGTTTTAAAACTAACGACTACAGTTTGATTGCAACGACGGTGGCGCCACTCAAAGCGCACGATCTGATAAGTTGCGCAAAACACTTTCCAGCCAAGGGCTACAGACGAGGTGTTTCTTATTTATTCATTTAAAAGCCAAAAGGATTGTAATATCTTATAAACGACATATAGTTTCAGTTATAATATGGATAAATTTGCCCTAAAATGAATATCGTTCAGTTAAATAGCATTTAGGTATAAATATAATTGCACTTTTGTGATTAGCCCTCGGTCTGTAACGTGCAAAATAAATTGTCTAATACGCAACTTTTTCGGGGTGGCAGCACGGTCGCGGCTGTCATGGCGCCGTTTAAATTTCGTAGCGTTGATGTGTAAATAATTATAACAATTAAATTAGGCATCTGGTAACAAATACGTGTGGGTATAGACGATTTGTTATACAGTAAAATCCTAGAGGCTACTGTCCCTTTAATATAGAAGATATTATTTAGTAGGTGCCGGGATATATGGGTGAAGAAATTCGCGATCCGGACATGCGGGCGTTTTAAAGCATGCACTGCCAGCAAAAACGAACGAAAAACGTCTCAGCTTCCAACAGCCGTTTAATCTCCTAATAGAAATGCTTTCTCGTATCAGTTCTAAGCCGAGCAGCTTGCTACCGAAACGAAAGTATATAACAATGATATCAGGGTCACGGCGATTGCAAATACACAAATAAAGAATGGAATCTATTCATGCACTCATGGTGATAGATATCTCATCGGCTCGGGTTTCCCCAAATAAATCCAACAGTAGTCACGCAGTACTTGACATCGTCCTGCCATCTGTTGGTAGGAAATGGCCCTGTCATGGCGACCCAGGCTCGCTCACGAGCACGGCCGTCATAGCAGCAAGCTAGACTAGAGAAAAAATGCCATCCGAGCTGGCTGGGCTGTAATATTTATCATATGCTGCTTCCTGAACATGTCATCAATCGAGCGTCACCGCGAATTTGGATGGGCGTGTGCCACACGAGTACAGGCAACCTTTGCGAAAGCGAGCAAGAGCGTGGAGTGTATGTGTGTAGGAGAGGGGATGCGAGAGAGGAGGGGGGGGAGAGGGTTACGAGGAGCAAGGGCATCAATCGCCGAACCTGCAGCACACATTCAAACCAAGGGTGAACCAGCAGCCGGTAGACCAGCTGATAGCTTCTCTGGTAAAGCACAGTCAGGCGCGTTACCGGCCCGGCACAGCCCTAACCGATAGCCCCCCCCCCAGCAAGATGCAAAAACCATCATGCCTTTGCTCAATCATGCAATATACAATGATCAGTGCCAGAGCAGCTTTTAAACTAGGACGTAAAACCACGTGGCAATTCGATAAAAGAAAAAGAAAAAGAAAGCAATGATGGCAAAGTAATATGAGCGAAATGAACCGCAACCGATATTCAGGGGGGAGGGGGCAATCGAAGCCATTAAAAGTCGTAAAACGCGAGCGTAGTAAAACGCGGTAAATATTTATGCAGCATGCAGCTGCATGATGACAATGCTGCTGCCAATTCGAACGCAGTAAGACGTGATTTGCGGTGTTTTGTAGCGCGTCGGCGTGACCGCTGTTAACATTCTGCACTTGCACCCTCAGGCACATGTCTGCCGACTATCGTTGTTTTTGATCGAAAAGAAGCTTGGAAGAAGCTGGATAATGTGGAAATGGACATAGACCCTCTCAGCAGCAGTAAGTGAGCCAAAGTTTCCCTCCTAGTCGAAATCTCTTCCCGGTCCGCCCTTTTTGCTTTTGATAAACACCCCAGTCATCATTGCGTGGCCAACATATTACGATATGCATATCGTAAGCTTAGCGGAAGTAAGTATGGCGTAAGCTATTACATTACGTTGCTTTACAGGTGCTGCAAGTACATGTTAGTTCCAGCGGACCCAGAGAAATATATAGAGACATCTATCAATCAATATATAGAGACGTATATGATTTCTATGAGCGGACCATACGTGGAAAAGACTATTGATACGTGTTGGCGCCAGCAATTAAAGCGCTTTTAAATATGGCGACATGTGCTGTAAGCTGACCGTGACAGCGGCTTTACCTCTAAATCCATGATGTGTCTAGTCAAAGTATAAATGGTGGTACGAAATGATTTCGAGCATCAAAAGATTTTGATCACATAGACGCAACACAAAATTTAGCTCCCTTGTTTAAACTTGGCTGCATTCCGATGTTTACATCGGCAAAAGCGTGCAACGGTTTTGTGCGGAGCAATATTGATACTGCGGCTCACGAGTGAATCGACCTCTCTGCGCATATATCTTTACATCGGGGGGGGGGCAGCGGATTTAAAACCGCCTAGCGCAGGCCTTGTCAATAATCGACGGCGTTCTGGACCAAACAGAGGGCAGGGCGCTTGAGAGCACCCAAAAATTCCAGATCATTCATTTAATTCATTTAATTCATTTAATTCATGACATTTCCATCAGGTTTTCTATGACGTAAGTCTGGGAAGTAATTAAATTGTTTTGCCGGTTTACGCTCATGCTTGAGCTTTAACGGGAGCCATCTCTAGCGGCGCCGTCACCGCGGACGTTTTTCGAAAATACGCCGATGTGAGTAAATCCAGTGTTGGCGTCTTTCGGCAAACGTAAGTACAGTCGTAACGTAAGTAACGTAAGTACAGTCGTAACGTAAGTAACGTAAGTAACGAAAGTAACAACGTAAGTAAGTACGTTTTGGACCCGTCTTCCGAAACGCTTGCCGTAAAACGCCTCACGTATTATAGCATTCGAGGGCGTATCCGTGCCAATTCATCCTTTGAAGGAAGCCCCTTTTACGACCGTGCGCAGACAAGGCTTGCGTAGTAAAGTGGTACAGCGAAGGTTAGTAGGTAAAAGCGATCAGCACGCAGCAATATAAATGCGCACAGAGAGAAACGTCGAGGGCGGATAGCGTCAAGCCGTTAAGCCGGCATTATCGTTAGATCGGATTGCGATTGAATGCGATTGCACTGCGACTGAGCGCAATCCCTGCGACGCAATCGTCGCAGCGAGTTGCAACAGTTGCAGAAAATCAGCCGCAGGCAATCGCGTCGCGTCGCAAGGCCGACCCAACTACTACGTCGAACTAACTAACTAGGAAGGAACTAACTACGTCGAGCGCCACTTCTCAGCCTCACCATGCACTCAAGATGCTAGCTTCGTATCTCTATAGCGTGAAAAAAACACATTAAAAGCATTGCAAAGCTGTTTAGAATTTTTAACCTTCCGATAGAAATTAAGATCAGGAAGCAAGATAACACCCAAAATTACTCGAATAAAATACGTTACAAGTCGACAGCAAGTGCACGCGCGTTCCCCATCGCCCGATAGGTCATAGTTAGCGTCTAACAACGTCTAACAACGTCTAACAACGTCTAACAACGTCTAAATAGTTAGATTAACAAAGCATCAGCTCGATTCTCGCACGCACGCAAACACTCGCATATTACACGCATACACTCGTACATTACACGCAAACACTCGCACACTACGCGCATACACTCGTACATTACACGCAAACACTCGTACATTACACGCAAACACTCGCACACTACGCACAAACACTCGCACACTACGCACAAACACTCGTACATTACACGCAAACACTCGCACACTACGCACAAACACTCGTACACTACGCACAAACACTCGTACATTACACGCAAACACTCGCACACTACGCACAAACACTCGTACACTACGCACAAACACTCGTACATTACACGCAAACACTCGCACACTACGCACAAACACTCGTACACTACGCACAAACACTCGTACATTACACGCAAACACTCGCACACTACGCACAAACACTCGTACACTACGCACAAACACTCGTACATTACACGCAAACACTCGCACACTACGCACAAACACTCGTACACTACGCACAAACACTCGTACACTACGCACAAACACTCGTACATTACACGCATAGACTCACACACTACGCACAAACACTCGTACATTACACGCATACACTCGTACACTACGCACAAACACTCGTACATTACACGCAAACACTCGCACACTACGCACAAACACTCGTACATTACACACATACACTCGTACATTACACGCAAACACTCGTACATTACACGCATACACTCGTACATTACACGCAAACACTCGCACACTACGCACAAACACTCGTACATTACACACATACACTCGTACATTACACGCAAACACTCGTACAC
>NW_014577508.1:27727-29346 GCF_000485595.1 Priapulus caudatus
ACGCAAACACTCGTACACTACGCGCATACACTCGTACATTACACGCAAACACTCGCACACTACACGCAAACACTCGCACACTACGCGCATACACTCGTACATTACACGCAAACACTCGTACATTACACGCAAACACTCGTACACTACGCGCATACACTCGTACATTACACGCAAACACTCGCACACTACGCGCATACACTCGTACATTACACGCAAACACTCGTACATTACACGCAAACACTCGTACATTACACGCATACACTCGCACACTACGCGCATACACTCGTACATTACACGCATACACTCGTACACTACGCGCATACACTCGTACATTACACGCAAACACTCGTACATTACACGCATACACTCGTACATTACACGCAAACACTCGCACATTACACGCATACACTCGTACACTACGCGCATACACTCGTACATTACACGCAAACACTCGCACATTACACGCATACACTCGTACATTACACGCAAACACTCGCACATTACACGCATACACTCGTACACTACGCGCATACACTCGTACACTACGCACGCAAACACTCGCACACTATGCAGAAACACTCGAACACCACGTACAAACACTCGCACACTATGCACGCAAACACTCGCACACTACGGACAAACACCCGCACACTACGTGCGCAAACACTCGCACACTATACGCACGCAAACACTCGCGCACTTCGCGCACAAACACTCGCACACTACGTGCGCGCATAGAATGACTCAAACTCGCGTCAAAGTCGCTGCGTATCAAAGTTTCTGGGGTTGATGCCACGTTAACTTCTCTAATAAGTCTACAGTTCACCGGTCAGTCATGACCTTCGCGCGGATCTAGCATTCGGGGGTGAAGGTGGGGTGGGGTGCGCAGGCTTCAACGGCTGCGTGCGCTTTTTGTTTCACCCCGCTCGCGCGTTCGGCGGAAAAACAGAATTAACTTGAGCAGTCGAAGCAACAGGCTCTTCAGGCAGAGTCAGTAATGAAAATACGGTCCAAACAGCGGCCCTGATTAGGCTTCGTGCTGCTGTAACGATGTGTCAACTCGCTCTCCTAATAAAAACTCATACGCCTACAATACTATTCGCTCCCGTTGCTCACCGCTGGAAACGCGCTGCGCGGTCAATGGTCATATAGAACGTAAGAAACATAAAGAAGGTTCGAAAACTCCCTCGGGCGAATATCATCTCTATATTATTCTATTATTATTCTAGTATACGAAGAGTCCATAATAGAAAATTTTCTATTATTTTCTATTATGGACTCTTGATTATCTTGATTATATGATCTATGTGCGCACTGCGGTGAGCTGCGGTGGGCAGCAGGAGGAAGCTAGTATGGTACGTGGGCGTAGAAGTTTTTGTTAGGACCCGCTCGATGTTCTGACGAGCGCAGCAAGCTGTGCTGCGTGTGAAAAAATCTCCCCCACCACCCGATCTCTTTCTTTCTCGCTCACTCGCTTGCTTACGCTTTCTCCCCTTCTCTCTCTCTCGCTCTCTCTCTCTCTCTCTCTCTCTCTCTCTCTCTTTCTCTCTCTCTCTCTCTCTCTCTCTTTCCCATCTCTCTCACTTCTCTCCTCTCACTCTCTCTTCCCATCTCTCTCT
>NW_014577508.1:30042-35298 GCF_000485595.1 Priapulus caudatus
CACACACACACACACACACACGCACGCACGAACGCACACACACACACGCACGCACGCACGCACGCACACACACACACGCACGCACGCACGCACGCACACACGCACGCACGCACACACACACACACACACACGCACCCACGCACGCACGCATGCCCACACACAAACACACACAAACACGCGAACGGAGATTTCATACAGATTTTCTCGTTATTCCGCAAACATTTGCAGTTTCTGTTGCTGCACGCGCGCGTGTTTATTATTGCGGTGTATAGAAAGGAATCGGTTTGCGGATAATCAGACGGCCGCGGGTGCTGCCGTGCTTTGAGGCGTGCGTGTCGCGCTGGCGATCGTGTGTGATACAACAAATACGAGCAGACTTTTTACCCTAACCATCTTGATTCTGCAAAATAAACCATTTCACCCGAATAAATTGGCAGCAGATGCCATAGAAACGGCGCAAGTTGCGCAGGCACATTCAATGAAAAACACGCTAGAAGGAAATGAACGAGGGGCCTGTCACGTCGGCACCTAGTCATCAGCAACAGCCCCAGCCGAGCACAGGAGCAACAGCGAAATCACGCTCCCGTAAAAAAGTAAATGCATCCCGTCGTTGATATGGGATCCTAGCTGTGAGATCGTCTACGTTAAAGAATAAACTAATTTATATTTAACTCGTTATTTACGGTACTGCTGCTGCTGCTGCTCTCTCGAAACATTTCTTCAGAAGCCATAACAGTCATAAGAAATTAGTAATACGGCAACGCCATATTTATATTCTATTAAATTCAACATATCAACAATCCGGATACAGCCCACTTATGCTGAGAGGGTCTATGTCCCCCAGGGTACTGCCGGAACGTACCCTGGTACTATCTAATATGCCGGACCGTACCTCGCCTACTCCACTAACGAGTTTCATTAAAGCTGGGGGCACACGAGCGTATTTTTTCGCCCGATCGCGACGATTAAAATCGCCAGCGAATTTATACGCCCGATCACGAAGGGGCACACGTAGCGAATTTGAGAGCGTACGCCTAAGCCACTCGACGGAATCACATGATCACATGATGCATCCCATGATATCAACAACACGTCCGATTGGTTTAAAAAAATATCGATCGCTCGACAAAATACGCCGGACACGGGCACACGAGCGAATTTGCCAGTAAATAATCGCCGGCGTAAATAATCGGCCGAAAATATCCAATTAATAATATTTTTATATATTAATAAATTTAACATTTTTGATACGGGCGATTCGTACGGGCGATTAAAATCGGCGTCGACGTGAACGGGCACACGGGCGAATTTTTCGAGCGATTTTAAAATTCGCCGCGATCGGGCGATAAAATACGCTCGTGTGCCCCTACCATAGTCGCGTGCCCCTACCCAAGAGTCGCCTACGCCTACTCCCTAACCCTAACCATATCAGATAGTTACCAGGGTACGTTCCGGTATACCGTACCCAGGGTACGTTCCGGCAGTACCCTGGGAGACATAGACCCTATGAGCCCCACTTATCGTAAGCATAACTTTTCTACAATAATGCAAGTTGAATTTTTCTTTTAGACGTTATTAATTCCAAAACTGTACAAATAATCGCAGGTTATTTATATTATTTAGGAAACTAGGAAACAATTAATTAACAAACAATAATAATAAAATGCAGCAATGCAATTACAACGAAACCTTTACTATTTTAGTTAGTATTTAAAAAATATTTTACCGCTTGCCTAGATCACATATGCAATACATACGTAACCAATCCCCCAATCTCCGTGAACAGGACGTTCTGCAAATGCAAAATTTTGTTACACGTTTCAGAAACACTGAGAACATTTAATTAATTTCGACCGCTGCACCCTCGCTCATGCACACGTACGCACACGTACACCGTGGTTACGTATACACTCACATGCTTTTAAGTTTGAAAAAGGGATCTTTACTTTGTTAACTGCCGAGACTAGCATTCCGATAGAGATTTATCGGCAGATGGAATGCCTTCCAACATTAAACACAACAAAACTGAACCAACCACCAACGAGAACAGCATGAAATGCTAAAATGAATATAATCTGTGAATAAAAAAATAGGCCCGAATAATTCTTTGATTTACGATAATAATCTAACAACTCTAGCGAGAGGTTTGCAAAGATGGCGGGCAAAATTGTTTGCACTGCAGAAATGAGCATTATTTATTTCTTTACATGGCCTCCATGCCCAGCAGGTGGCGTAATGCAAGAAGAAACAGAACAGCATCTGTCACTTCTACAGAGGAGGCAACATTCGGACGAATACCTCCATCCATTAGATTTACGTACGGAATATGCCGAAGTGCACGAGTGTAAAGGCAAGTTACAGCAATCACTGCAGGATATGAAACAGATACCAGAATCCTACCAGTATAAATATGTAACAACGTCAATTCCTCCAATAGAAAAAAACTTCAGTGCACCTTAAAGGGGGGCTTATGTCGGGCTTGCGAGCCGACTCGACTGGAAGCAACTGGCTGCAATTCACTGCGACTGCAGTGCTTAGGTCGGTCGACTGCGACGCGACTGCCTGCGACTGGCCGCCACTAGTTGCTCGGAATAGAACAGTAGGCAACTAGTCGCTGCCGATCGCTTCCAGTTGCTCGAAATCCAGTTGCTTCCAGTCGAGTCGGCTCGCAAGCCCGACATAAGCCCCCCTTTACGAACCTTCACGGTCCCGAAAGACACGGTACAGTAGTTGTCCTGCCTGATATCAGAGATATAGCACGATAATAACAAACAAGCGCCGAACCACGAACATCGTCAAGATGACGGCAGCTTGCGCTAATAGCGTCAACGATCGGGGACACAAGCGACGTCGCAAATGGACGTCAACGACAGGTGTACACTGTCCGTCAATTGTCTGTGACAATGTTGCAGCGGGGAGTAATGGCTGTCAATACCAGTGGCAATGCTGTTAGCGACAATGCCACAGTGGAGGATATTGACTGTCAATGGCTTGAAACAATCCATCAACATGCAACAACAGTGTTGTGCACTGACTCATGGGGCAGCAACAATGCAAGAACTGGCCATCAACGACTATGATTTGCCGACTGACTTTTTTCAATTTGATGGCGACAGTACTGCAAACTGACTGGCAACAGTTACCGAAAACGTTTCACATTGGCCGGCAATGACTGGTGACAATGCCATACATAATACATTGACCGTTAATGGCTGGTGACAATGGCACACCTTGACCGTCAATGACGGGCGACAATGTCAGGCAATGACCGTGAATGACTGGTGACAATTCTGCACATTGACTGCCAATAAGTGGTGACAATTCCACACATTGAACGTCAATGACTGGTAACAATGCCACACATTGACCGTCAATGACTGATGACAACGCCACGCATCGACCGTCAACTGCTGGTTAAGTTCTGCACTACCAATGATTGGTGACAAATGACAATGCTGCACATGACTGATGACAATGCTGCACATTGACTGGTGACAATGCTGCACATTGACCGTCAATGACTGGTGACAATGCCACGCATTGAATGTCAACTGCTGGTGAAGTTCTGCACATTGACTATCCCTGACTGGTGACAATGCTGCACGTTGACTGGTGACAATGCTGCACGTTGACTGGTGACAATGCTGCACGTTGACTGGTGACACGTTGACTGGTGACAATGCTGCACGTTGACTGGTGACAATGCTGCACGTTGACTGGTGACAATGCTGCACGTTGACTGGTGACAATGCTGCACATTGACTGGTGACAATGCTGCACATTGACCGTCAATGACTGGTGACAATGCCACGCATTGACCATCAACTGCTGGTGAATTTCTGCACATTGACTATCCCTGACTGGTGACAATGCTGCACGTTGACTGGTGACAATGCTGCACATTGACTGCCGACAGCTGGTGACGAGGCCGCTCAGCTGACGGCAGTCACGCCGCGGGCACCTGCCACGCGCATGCGCGTGGGGCGCTCCCTCGCAGCAGCCGAGCGAAAACCGAGATGTCAAACAATATTGAAATTGGAGCAAAAAGCGAAGCAGCGGCCTCCGCGCTATGCAAGCCAGCCCCCCACCCACCCACCGCATCACCTTACCACATGTCGCAGGCAAACACTTTACACTTAAAACAACAGAGTCATGCTGCGGCGTACACACATTCGATACAGGCTGCAAATCCCGCGCGCTGCCCGTGTTTGCATTAATTTTTTTCACGCACTGCCAAATGCCTGGTGGCAGCAATTTAAACAAACACGCCCACATGTGGCGGGCGTGTGTCTAGTGACCAGCCATCGCCCCTCTCTCTCCTCCGCCAACTACTACTCCGTCCTGCTGTCCCTCACTCTCCCCCTAGGCATCTCTCCCATCCCTTTCCGAATATCGCTCGCGCCCATCTACCCTATTACTAGATAAAAGCGAGTGACAGACCCACAGGCTTCGACAGATGCCGGATCGATGATGGAATGATAGAAGGCATGGTTTCACAGCCACTTATTCATGTTCTCTATCGAGCAAGTAACTCAAATAAACACCGGGAATGGGTTCTCACCAGCCAATGTTCGGCCTACTTCTATCAAAACAAATCTATGGAGACCGGCGGAAAACAGAGAAAATATAAACCACTTTGCATGTGGTATTTGTCGCCATATGGAAAGATCATCACTCCGTATTCTTTCGCTGTGGCACGAGAAAAAAAAATTAAACTTAAACCGGAAGCATTGCTTCTTGATTTATGTAGTCGATTCGAGTGGCATCGTGATAGAAATACTGATGGATATGTTACACAGAAAATTCGTGTTTTTGTACAGAAGCGCCCACTAAAACGAAAATGGAGACGTTTCCCTTTTGTGGTTCTACTTTTGAGTAAATGTAGTTTTTAGACAGATGGCTTGGGCAAAAACTTGTATAGCACCGAGTTCAATTACTTGCATTTCATCATATTGTACATAATGTTGACATCACGATGTGCGCATATCTGTCTTATTGCTGTCTCACGGTTATAGATTTTTAGATGTTAGTATATTATATAGAGGAAGCGATTATTCACTGCAAACACTCCGTCAGTGTCTACGGAGAGCCGCGGGCAGAGAGAGAGAGAGAGAGAGAGAGAGAGAGAGAGAGAGAGAGAGAGAGAGAGAGAGAGAGAGAGAGAGAGAGAATGAGAGAGGGAGAGGGGAGAGGAAGAGAGAGAGAGAGAGAGAGAGAGAGAGAGAGAGAGAGAGAGAGAACGAGAGAGGGGGGAGG
>NW_014577508.1:37791-43807 GCF_000485595.1 Priapulus caudatus
TCTCTTCATTATTTATATCCGTTCATACGGAATTACGGAGTACGGACTGTGAGCTCTTAAAGCCGCACAATGCGCATCCAAACGCTAATTTCTCCAGTACTAGACTAGCAAATACTTCGTGTCATGCATAATCACACTACCTTATGACAAAATAATCTCTAGTTCCTCCCATTTCACTGCGCGTTGTCTTATAGAAAGTATTTGAAAATACCTCCAATGTTGTTCAAATTCTCCGATGTTGTTGACAGTTTCGCGTTGCTCTCCCAAGCAACCGTGCAGCGGTGCTGCGGTACAGCGGTACGGGTGTAGCAAAGATAAAAACATGTGACGTCACCTAACCACTTCGAGGCTAAATTGTTTGGCAAACAAGTCGGCGTTGGCGCCAGAATGCCAGTTTTCTCACCTCTTTCTTGAGGGTTTTAAGAAATGCTTTCACCTCGAACATTGCAACCCAAACTTTATTTTCCATATGACATATGGGTTATTGGTTGAAGTATTTCTTCCAAACAGCATTTGCATATGGGAAGCACTGTCATGAACCTCTTCTTTAACGTGGAGTCTAATTATGCTTCCAGTATTCGACAATGTGGGCAGATTTTTTTAAGACTAATATCTGCATCATAATATCAGAAGTAGATAATAGGGAATTATTATTCCTATTATCTATCATCTATTATCCTAGTTCCCTATTATCTACTTCTGATAATATCGACACTCAATCCACAGATCAGGCCTGACCTGACAAATACTACTTTTCGAAGAAAGTGATCAGGCGCGAAGATGGGAAATCCACAGTGATATTTAAATTCTGACAGGTATAGTGCTAACTGAAATTTCTCTCTATCTGTCAGCTTATTTCTGCTGTAAAGGACTCGTGTGGCTTCCTGCATTCCCAGCACTCGGTGGATAAACTTGCATGTTGAGCTGAGAATGGAATATCACACGCGTTGGCTTCTTTGGGTTGCGATTTTTTTATACATAAAACACGTTAAGCTCGGCAATAAAATGTTTAGCACCGGCACTTTTTCGCATGGTCGGTCGGGTGACCCCAAACATTGTATTTATTTTCTGGCCTCATATTTGCCTAACACCGCTTCATACGACTATACTTTTGTTCTCGAAGTGACGCAGCATACGCTGACAACAGTTTCTCAAATGAGCCCCGAGTGAGAGCTACGAATTAATGCAATGACATCTCAGACTAAACCTTGTTTGTGAAAAAATCCGATTCAAAGCGGGGCACGCTAACGGCCCTGCCGAGCGGGAGTTTTTTCGCCGCAGGCTGTCTAGCAACCACCCACATGTTTCACTGTACGCCAGGCCGCGCGCGTGCGCTTACCGAATTAATACCAGCCAACGCAGTGTCTGCCACGGGAGTGATGAAATCCAAGCGTATCACATGCCGTGGCCCGTCTTCATTTTTTGCCGGGGGTTTTTCTCCAGCGCGGCGAAGATGCGCCGCAAACCCGAAAATGAAGCGCCCCCGCTGGTGGTGGGCGTGGCGTCGAGCCCCGCCCACTGCATTAGCGACCAGCCAATCTGACGCAGTGTTACATTGGTGGGGCGACGCCGTGTGCGAGTGGGCGTGGCGAGACACCCCGGTGGACAATGGGAGATTTACTGCTTTTTATACGTCATTCGCCAACGTTGTTTTTTCACGGTAACTTATACGGAGTTATACGTTTTTTTTTCGGCGCCTGAGACGCGCGGTACAGTATGGTTTTACCTACGTCTTGCATATATATTTTTTTAGAATGGTAGCGGGTAGTTTACCAATTTACGTCTAACGCTATATGTCGTTACCCTACACGCACTGACAGGGGAAATTTCTCCTCTCCTCCTAAGTTGCCCTCATTGTATCATTGCCGCCTAGATCAATTATGCCACCCCAAGAGCTGTCCATTAAATAGGTATACTTTGCTAGGATAGGAGGTAAACGACACAAATGTAACAGGACCAGATAATATAAGGAAACACGACGAACATGGCGCGGTCGGCAGCGACACACGGTAACTTCTCTCCCCCCCCCTCCCGCCGACGACGGTCCGCCGGTCGGCGTTCGACGAACGTCGGCAGAATTATGACGACCGGCGACGACGACACAACGCGTAAACATGGCCGCCGATACAGCGCGCCGCCGCCGCCGCCACCACCGCCGCGAACACGATCCGGACGGCCCCGGGTTTTTTTGCCCTTTTTAAGTAGCACGGAAGACGAAGACACGGCGGCGTGCCGCGCGCCGGGGCCGCAACCCGACCCGCAAATATCCGAGCGGCTCGGCCCGTTTTTCAGCTGGCGGGGATAAACACGCAGCGCGTCACGCGGAAAAACTCCACGCCGCACGAGTGACACCGACAGTTGCGCTCGCCACGAGCCACGTCCGCCGCTGCTGCTGCTGCTGCTGCTGGTGATGGTGGTCCTACTGTTTACTGCTGCTGCTGCTACTGCTTATGCTGCCACGTCCGCCGCCGCCGCTGCTGCCTGACGTACCGATACCGACGCTGATGCTGCAGCGTCCTCATCCCGCACGCCCGCGTGCCTGCCTGCCCCCGCGGCACGAGCAGGCTTACTAATAGGGGAAAGGCAATAGATACATATCAAGAGTACATAATAGAGATATATAAAGATACTCTATTATATACTATTGATACATATGTATAGTACCCGCACGTCTCTACCACCGATCAAAACGGCACGTAGCTTTCCAAGCGAATTTTATCGAAAGACCGAAGGGTCGAACCAAGTCGTGTAGCATCAAGGCCCCCGCACACGGTGCGAATTCGGCGCGCGCTGCGCCAAATTCGCACCGTGTGCGGGCTGGTTTACGTGAGCAAACGGCGCGCGCCGAATTCGCACCGTGTGCGGGGGCCTTCAACAACAAACGTAGTTCAAAGCCACATCGCCGGTGTAACCAGTGCTTACCACGAGCGCAATTCTCCCGAGAACTCTCGTGGCAAGCATGTAGCGCAAATCTACTACACTGGCTTCATTCATCAGAATGAGAGAGCAGTGAGAATCTGAGTGAAGGAGTTCCAAGTGAGCAAGAAACGCTACGATAGAAGCGCCAGTATCCGGCAAGAGCCGTGACTCCGCGAGCACGTATAAAATATAATGGGCCATTGGCGCCGGAACACGTTTCCACTATTTCGCACGTTCTTTTGCGAAAGGGATTCAAAGGCAGGAAAACAAAGCTCGCGCGATTGCTAACGAAACAAAGAGGTTTTACAAGCCTAGCAGGAACTCAAACAAATCATTTGCTTCCAACAGCACGGGCAAAGGCAACGCCTTTCTAATTGGAAATAAGGAATGCTTTGTTTTCCCTCTTGGAATGTCGGTGATTTCGACTGAAACAACACGAGTGTTTGGTTATGATGCAATCACAAACCGCGAGGGAAGAAAATCACACAAAACCTGAATACTTAACCCTCCCTCTCTCTCTCTCTCTCTCTCTCTCTCTCTCTCTCTCTCTCTCTCTTCTCTCTCTCTCTCTCTCTCCTGCACGCTCGTTGCTTCTCCCTCCCTCGCTCTTCCGTTCCTTCTTTCCTTCTTTCCTCTTCCCCCGCTCTCGCTCTCTCGCTCTCAGGTTCTATCGGTCTGCATTGAATTTGTAGGGATGCGTGACAACGGGCGACTAGTCATAACCTCTTGACTTCACATTGCTTGTAATCGAAGTACCGTTATTTTATACGCAGTAAGAAAATAACACCGGAAAAACAGCTCAGGCATGCGTTGAGTTATGTATATGCCTGTACACTCATACACTCATCTTGCGCTGGGCATTGGGCCAATGTCACAATTTACCAAACAAACCCTACCGTCGTATCCTGGTCGTATATGTATAGATACAGATAGTGTGAGATAGATCACACTGTAGAGTTTGGCTAGTACGACGCGGTTACGGTTGAAATTGGTGAAGGTTGAAAGAATTAATTTACCTATTTTATCGAAAAAAAGTTCGTGTAAACACTGTTTGATTCCTGCGCAGGTATATTTAGAATGAAATTTTACCGTATTTTTCACAGCACACTATATACATATACAGGAGCTTATAAATGGGTAATTCCTCTTATTAGCTCCATTTATAAGCTCCTGATATATATTATATCGTTACTTAGGCAAAATAAAGCAAATACCATGTATGGTGTTAAAGTAGCTGGGAGAGGGTAGGATAAGTAGGTAGGAGAACATTTACATTTTTTTAAATAATCTTTTTAAATGTTCTGTTCTGAAATGATATGTCTGACAAGTGCATATTTATTTAAATCGAAATTACATAATGCATATGTACTTTATTTATACACTAAACTTAATGAACTCAACTTAAAGCATGAAAATTAAAAATTAAAACAAAATTGCTAAATATTAATTACTAGGTCCATGAACTGCATCTTTTCACTCAGATACAAGATTGACGATATTAAAGCCGCACAATGCGCATCCAAACGCTAATTTCTCCAGTACTAGACTAGCAAATACTTCGTGTCATGCATAATCACACTACCTTATGACAAAATAATCTCTAGTCCTCCCATTTTCACCTGCGCGTGTGGTCTTATAGAAGTATTTGAAATACCGTCCAATCGTTTGTTCAAATTCCCGATGTTAGTTGACGAGTTATGAGTTGCTCTCCAAGCAACGTGCAGCGGTGCGTTGCGGTATAGCGGTACGCGGTGTAAGCAAAGATAAAACATGTGACGGTCACCTAACCACTTCGAAGGCTAAAATTGTTTGCGGCAAAGACAAGGTCGGCAAGTTGGCGCCAGAATGCCAGTTGTTTCTGCACCCGTCTTTCTGAGGTTTTAGAAATCCTGTTTTCACCTCGAAGCATTGCAAACCCAAACTTATTTTCCATATGACATATGGGTTATTTGGTGAAAGTATTTCTTCCAAACAGCATTTGCATATGGGGCACAGGGTGTCAATGAACTCTTCTTTAAGTGGAGTCTTAATTATGGCTTCCAGTTATGTCGACAATGTGGAAGGAACTTGTTTTTTAGAGAACTAATACTGCATCATAATATCAGAATAGATAATAGGCGAATTAATTTTCCTATTATCATGCGATACTTTATCCTAAGTTCTATAATCTACTTCTGATAATATCGACACCTGCAATCACAGGATCAGGACTGACCTGACAAATACTAACTTTTCGAAAAGTGATCAGGCGCGAAGCATTGGGAATAATCCCAGTGATATTTAAATTCTGACAGGTATTAGTGGCTAACTGAAATCTTTCTCTGCTATCTGTCAGCTTATTCTGCTGTACAAGGATCTCGTGTGGCTTCTGCTATCGCCAGCACCGCGTGATAAGACTTGCATGTTGAGCTGAGAATGGAATATTCAACACGCGTGTGCTTCTTGGGTTGCGATTTTTTTATACATAAAACACGGTTTAAAGCTCGGCAATACAAATGTTTGCAACCGGCTACTTTTTCGCCATAGGTCGGTCGGCCGTGACCCAACATTTGGTATTTATTTTGGCGCTCGATATTTGCCGTAACACCCTCTTCATACGCTATACTTTTTGTTACTCGAAGTGACGCAGCATACGGCTGACAACAGTTTCTTCAGAAATGAGCCGCGCGAGGCGAGAGCTACGGAATTAATGCAAGACATCTCAGACAAAAGCCTGTTTGTTGCTGAAAAATATCCGATTCAAAGCAGCGGGCAGCGCTAACCGCCGCCGCAGCGCGAGTTTTTCGCCGGCAGGCTGTCTAGCAACTAGCACCATAATGTTTCACTGTACGCCGGGCCACGACAGCGCGCGTTGCGCGTACGAATTAATACCAGCCAACGCAGTGTCTGCCACGGGAGTGATGAAATGCGCAAGCGTATCACATGCTGGTCCGTCTTCATTGTTTTTGCAGGGTTTTCTTCCCCAGCGCCGGCGAAGTGCGCGCCAAACCCGAAAATGAAGCGCCCCCCGCTGGTGGTGGGCGTTGGCGTCGAGCCCCGCCCACTGCATTACGACGCAGCCTTTGACGCCAGTGTTATTTTTTTTTTTTTTTTGTAT
>NW_014577508.1:43973-62194 GCF_000485595.1 Priapulus caudatus
TATATATATATATATATATATATATATATATATATATATATATACTCAGGACGTCGAATTATGAGCTACTGCGTCAAGACTTCTCCCACTGAATAGTGATGCTTGATGCTTGAAGCTCGCGGATGTGTGCCGGGTTGGCAACCTGCTACATTATCGATTTTTGATGATCTCGCGACCGAAAAAAATTAACACTGCATCATTGAGAGAAAAAGCATTTGCGTATATGAAATAATTGTTTATAGCGCGGCAGCGAAAGCGGTTGAGATGATGCAGATATGTGTTTTAGCGCTCACCGCCACTGCTTATCAATGCGTGCTGTCGTAGCGCTACTACGTGAGTATCAGACGTCTAGACATACCAAAATACTACGTCAAGAGGAATACAACGAGATACACGTATAGGCGCGTATGCCTGAAGATATACCACAATTTCTCAATAGCGGATAGAAGAATATTGTAACCATGGATTGAGCATAGTGGCACCGTGCAGAGAGAGGAGAGAGAGAGAGTGAGAGAGAGAAGGACAGAGAGAAGGAGAGAGAGAAGGAGAGAGAGGAGAGAGAGAGAGAGAAGGAGAAAGACCAAGAGAGGGAGAGAGCGAAAGAGAGAGAGAACGAGGGCGAGAGTGAAAACGAGAACGAGGAAGAGAAACCGAGAGCGAGAGTGAAAACGAGAGCGAGGAAGAGAAACCGAG
This sequence comes from Priapulus caudatus, assembly GCF_000485595.1. Classification (NCBI taxonomy): domain Eukaryota; kingdom Metazoa; phylum Priapulida; class Priapulimorpha; order Priapulimorphida; family Priapulidae; genus Priapulus; species Priapulus caudatus. The sequence goes on from NW_014577508.1 coordinate 44,667, forward strand.
AGCGAGAGTGAAAACGAGAGCGAGGAAGAGAAACCGAGAGCAAGAGTGAAACCGAGAGCGAGCGACCGAGGGAGAAACAGGGGCATAGAGACGGGGGGGGGGTGAGGGGGTATCCGCCAGAGAGAGAGAGAGAGAGAGAGAGCCCGTGCGTGTAAACACGCGACACGTGCACGATGAAAGCCGGCGACCGAATACGCGGCAGCAGCGAGCTCGGGGCAAAAGCAAATAAAGGAAGGTGATCGTGCGCGGGGCGGGGAGGAGGGGGCGGGAGGAACGAAGCGTGTCAAAGAAGAAAACTACCCCCCCCCGCCATAGACTCAACGACCGACCATGCGCGAAAATCCTCAATCGCTTTCATGACGAAAGTACCAGGCGACATCTAGCTCCGCAACTACCGAGTCGAGCGATTCACGCGCGTACACCCCCCCCCCACAAGCCGCTCCACTGAATCGCGAAGCCAACCAGCCAGCACGCAGCGCGGATCGACCCTCGAGGCGGGAGACGATACGCAGAGGGCGTTGGTGCCGACATGCGGGCTGAGAGACAGCGGCACGCAAACGCGCGTTTCAACTTACAGGAAGCGATGCTGCTAATGAAATTAAACCCTAAATAGTCTGGCCCGGCGATTTTTTGTTTGCGAGCTGATGATCTGGAATAATTGGCATCCGACTATATCTGCTCCCGAGCAAAGGACCGCATCGGAGAGAGGCAACAGAATGAGTATCAACAACCCTCGTCTTTGTGCTTCACACCAGCCATGCCTCTCTCCCGCCCTTCTATATACCCTCCCTGACATGCTTCCATCGCAAGCTCATTCCCTCACTTCTTCCCTCTTTCCACCTTATCTCTCTCTCAATTTCTTCCTCTCTCTCTCCCTTCAAGCCCTTCACCATTCTCTCTCTCTCTCTCTCGTCCTCTATTTCCCCCCTCTCGCTCCCTCCCACCCTCCTACCATTCTCTATTCTCTTCCCTCTGTCTCTCTCTCGTACTCTACCAACAGGATTTCTATAATTATCAGAAATGTATGCCAAAGCTCATATTCGCCGACTAACAATCAATCAGAGAATGTGAAAAAGATGCTCTGTCGGCAGCGTTAGTTTACCTCTATTTGTTACACATAGCATCAAGAGAGTCAAGCTAGGAAGCACCATGGAGAATCTAGGTGATCTACTCTCTCTTTCTTCTCACTGTTCTCCCTCTCCTTCTTTATTTCTTTCCTTTCTTCCTCCTCTTCATCTTCCCCCTCCTCTTCCTCTTCATCCTTATCCACTTCCTTTCGGCGCCTCTCGCGCTCATTACCGCTCTCTACCCCTCCATCCCTCCCTCCCTCCATCCATCACTTCCGCTCTTCCTTCTTTCCCATTATTCCGCCGTGACATCTCTTCACGCTCTCCCATGCGCGCGCTCTCTCTCCCTTTCCCTCCCCTCTCTTTTCTCCCATGCTGTTTATCTGTCGGCCTCTCTCTCTCTCTCTCTCTCTCTCTCTCTCTCTCTCTCTCTCTCTCTCTCTCTCTCTCTCCATCTATCTATCTATTTAATACACCCATCCATCCATCTATTTCTCCCTCTTTCACACTCTTCCTCACAGTTTGGTTACTTGTGAAAAAGAATATTATTCTGGCTAGTAAGCGGCAAGAAATGTGTACATTGTGTGTGTCGTAGCACCCTAACTGCCCACACATGCGCGTGTACGCGACTACACTACTTAAAAATAAAGTGTCAGAATTGAATCGTAAAGTGTCAATTGTCTACACTATAAAGAGTTCAGTTAGAGACAGCCCCTTAAGTGTAAATTTCAAGTGTTAGAATATTTTACACCAATGAAGTGTTAGTAATATTAACACCTCGTTGGTAAATTTTAACTCGTTTTGGACTAAAACGAGTAAGTACTGTAGTGTTAAATGTAAACACTGACTTTACACGGGTACGGCAGTCCCACACACAAGTACAAACAGTCACCCTATCCCTATCCCTAACCTAACATAACCCTAACACTAACTATAAACCGACTCGGCTATCTTATATACCCATTGTCATAGTACCCAACTAATCTATGGCGTATAACCTTTTGCTCAGATGAGACGGGACACAACATGAATAAGAGAGTTATTCATGTTCTTTTTTCATTATTCTCTTATTCATGTTGTTTGTGCACAGGGCGGGCGTGCGGTGTATTGTGTGTTGCAGATGAGCATTTGACCGGCATTTACGGGTAATTATCGGCAATAATAGGCGAAATAGAGTAGAGAAACATTAAGACTTTGGTAGTAAATACATTTCGTGTTTACATTTTTTTTTATTGAGACGTTCCAAGTGCCTGTGATCGGGACAGTGGAAACACGGACGCACACCCGCAAACGCACACACGCCATGAGCGTCCGCCCGCCCGAAGTTATATAAGACGAATTATATTTCACCAAAACCTACTACTCAAAATGAGTGACGTTGCGGAAAACTCCACTTCGTTTTGCCTCTAACAGCGTGGATACGTTCTTAAGAAACCCAAATGACCTAACCAGATGTAAGAACACAGGGCCCGATCAAATGTTCGCTAGTCTGCTTCCGACTGTTCGCACAATCACGCCTGAACATCTGCAAATCTGCATTTGTTATTACCATATTTACCATGCATATTTTTAAAGGCCTTCCTCTATTTTTAGGCAAAAAGACTTGCAACAAAAACTACAGATCTCAACACACACACAAACACATGCATGCACGCACGCACGCACGCGCACGCACGCTCGCACGCACGGACGCACGTACGCACGCACACACACACACGCACACGACACAGGGGGCATCAGCCAGCCACAGGAGTGGGGTGGACGGCACATCACACACACACAAGGCAATACACAACACAGCACGCCAGCGGCACGCGGCGCGCGCAACCACCACGCTCCGCACGGCAAGCGCACGCGATCTGCACTGGGGTGGCACAGCAAGGCACACAGCACAGCAGCAGGGGGGGCGCAGTCACACAACACAGCTACTGATCAAAACGCAATCTGCATCGCATCATCTAACACCGGACCGCGGTTCTGCGCATCGTAACTGACGGCGGCGACACGGGCCGCACTCGTCAAGTACGAATAAAAGTAGCGAATAGTAGACGTGCCCGGAGCCGAATCAGCCGCTACTAATTCGAGAGAATCGGAGCAACTTTGTTTCGTGCGCACACCGACAGCTAACCACCTGGACGGCGATTCTTCTCCGCGGCTGCCAAAATATCGCACAAAAAAGACGCGCTAAAATTGATCGAGCGCGCCCATTGTCGAGCATGATACCGGAGGACGTGCAGTGGCAGCAGGGCTTGGTCCAGACCCGCGAACTTGACTAAATCACGAACCAAAACCATATTTACACCATAACACATAAACACGGAGACACAGACTACGCGCGCGCAGGGCAAGGCACGCAACGCACGGCAAGGGTCACGCACGCTACGCACCGGCACCAACGCACATACTGCATAGCACACACAAACAGCGACGCACGTCTGGCACACACACAACACAGAACCCTATCGTACACACCGCACACACAGCACACGCCATACACAGCCGCACGCACGCAGTGCAGGCAAGCACGCACGCACTGCCGGCACACATGGCCCTAACACCCACATACACACCACACAACACACGCGCGCGAAGCACTGCGCCGACAGGCACGCAACCAAGCAGGCGCACGCACGAGCACGAGGGCACGCACCGAGCACCACACGACCGCACACCACATGCCATAGAGAGACACAGCAGGAGAGCGAGGCAGAACGCGCGAGGTCACAAATCGTAAGACAACGGCGCCGCGCATACACGAGCACGGCACGCACGCACGCACTCACCACGCCACCGGCATGTACAGACCCGGCCGCCCGCCAGCCCCCCTTCCCCGACACACACAAAGAGGGAGACACCACAATCACAGCGACACACACACAACAGCCACAATACGCACAGGCACACACACGCAGGCGGGAGGGAGCAACAGCCATGACACCACGAGCACGCACACACCACACAACACGCACGGACATGGGAGAGAGACACCACAGTTGGGTGGCACACACAGCACACCACACAACAGGAGGCACACACCACAGCACACAAAATCACTGGGCCTATACCCACACACAGCACGAACACAGCACACACACACACACAGGGGGTAGTCAACACACACGACCCACAAACACATCGCAAACACACAGCAAGCGCAAAGCAAACACAACACATACAACCGCGCGCACATGATATACACATATACACTCACGACCTGAGGAGGGCACCATGCACGTCGCATATACGTACCCCGCGCACAGCGGATCGGAAGGGGCGAGCGGGCGGCTGCCCCAGACTCCACAGGACACATGGCAACGCACAGCACGCACACACAGGTGAAACGCATCTACGCACGGAGGCGACACGCGACGCAAACACGTCAAACAACGCAGCAAGACAACACACGCATGGGGTCACGCAAAAGACGCACATGACAATGCGAGCGAGCGGAGCGGGTCGCACGCGCCTAGCATGCAGCAGCACCGCGCACGGCGCACGATGCACAATACACGTGCAAGGACGACAGTCATGAACACGATGCAGACACACATGACACATGCAGCATGCACAATGCGACCACAGTCCGCGGACGCAGGCGCGCGAACAAGCAACCAACAGCACAGGCGACACAGCCAGCACACATCAGCACAGCACACAGAAGCACACGACACGAGGAACACAGGGCCACAACACACAACACACAGGGCAGCACACGATCGAGCAGCGACGCGGCGGCGCGCCGCGGCACGACGACACCGACAGTGCGGGGACACCACACGCGCAGCGGACACAGCTGCCTAGTAGGTGCCGGTACGAGGCGTGCACGGCAAGGGCAGGCAGCGCAGTCGCACAGCGTCGACAAGCACGACGAGTGCGCGACGGCACAGTGCGCCGCGCCGCTGCGCACTGGCACGACACCACATGGTGGGGGCATGAGCAGGGCGCGGCGGTGTGGTTGCGGCACGTGAGCGAACGTCACACGACTTGCCGTTATACTACACAGGTGCAAGGACATCGAGCGAATCGCAGAGGCGCGGGGGGAAACGCACGCACGACACACGCGCGCGCGACACACGACACACTGGGGGCTCGCGCGCACACACACACATGACGCACTGCACGCACGCACACAAGCACACACACTGCCATAAATACACACATACGCCACGCACAGCACGCACGCACGCACGCACAGCTACGCAAACGCACACCATGGCCTAGGGCTTGGCAGGCCGCCACACACGACACGCGTACACACACACTAATAAACAGCAAACAAGCACAAAGACAGCACAAGCGCACGCAAACACACACACATACAACCGCGCGCGCACGACAACCACAACACACACGCGAAGCACGCGCAGATACGCTCACAGGGCGCTACACGAACGCACAGACGCATGGCACGCAAGCAGCGCAACGACACAGCCCGCACAAGTCCGCAGAAACGCATCTACCACGGCGCACCACGCAGAACACGCACACAGACGGACTGGGCGCACACGACATTCACACGGATACACAACGCCGGCAGGCACAGGGGCGAGGAGCGCGCCGTCGGATTTCTTAGCTCTGCGTGGACGCAAAGGCACATGAACACATGCACACACCGCAACGCGGCACAACAGGCGGACCACAACATCGTGCAGCACACAGCACACATGACAATGCACAGCGACCGCACGGCGCGACACAAGAGCACAAGCCACACAAGAGCACACAACACACACCACACACACACACACACACACACACACGCACTGCACGCACGCACAGGCACAACGCACGCAAGCGCACGCACGCACGGACGCCAGCTGCACACACGCGGAGCGCCGGACACCGCGGGCGTACAGACTTCCTTCGTGTCGGGCAACCGCGAAAAAGCGACAAGTGGTCCCCGTGCAAAAGTCCCAACCTTGGCTTCGCGCTTTCACGCGGGAGTGTCGCGGCGGCGGCGGCGGCCACTGCATTACGGCCGCCGCCGGCCGAAAGTTCAGCATCGCTCCTTTTTTCGCACGTGTCAATGGCGTCCTTGAAACGTCTCCAACGGGAGAAGGATGCGGATCGCACAACCGACACCGCGAGCGAGCGCGGACGCGCGAGCGATAACGCGTCAGCGTGGAGGAGAGAGAGAGAGAGAGAGAGAGAGGAGAGAAGGGGAGGAAGGATGAGAGGGCAGACGGAGAGCGGCGAGGGAGAGGAAGGAAGAAGGGAGAGAAGAGGAAGAGGAGAGAGGAGAGGAGAGAGAGGAAAAAGGAGAGGGAAGAGGGGAGGGAGGGAGAGGGAAGGGAGAGGAGAGTGGAAAGAGAAGGAGATGGAGGAGAGAGAGGGGGGAGGAAGAGGGAGCAGGTAGGAGGGGAGAGAGAAAGAGCGTAGAGAGAGAGGGAAGAGGAGAGATGGGGAGGGGACGAGGGAGGAGGGAGAGGGAGAGGGAGAGGAGAGCGGACGAGGAGAGGAGAGGGGGGAGAGGCAAGGAGAGAGAAGAGACGAGAGACGAGAGAAGAGAGAGAGAGAGAGAGAGAGAGAGAGAGAGAGCAGAGAGAGAGAGAAGAGACAGAGAGACGGGAGATGGAGAGGAAGACGAGAGAGGAAGAGAAGAGGAGAGGGAGAGGAAGGGGAGAGGGAGAGGGAGAAGGAGAGAGAGAGAGAGAGAGAGAGAGAGAGAGAGAGAGAGAGAGAGAGAGAGAGAGAGAGAGAGAGAGAGAGAGCGAGGCAGCCAACGACGCACACCATCGAAAGTATAACGAACGTTTTTGTGCGAATACCCACTGGTCCACCTTTTTACGAGTTGCAAAATTGTACAATTTTTTTCGCGTTTAAACCGCGTGTTATCTGTGTTGCTTGCGCAATTAACGTGTAACTATAGTCTCTTTTTGTGTTAGAATCCACTTCTCGCGTTATCGTTGGCGTGGTTACTCAGTCGCAGTGACTCATCAAGTTGCTGTCATAACTAAATTTGAATGAAGAGTCAAAATGCACTGCACATAAGTCACTGCACATACAGAACGTCTCTTCATTGCTTCATTGGTTCCCAGAAAACCGAGCCATTCAACCGCACAGTGAACGAATGAGAGCATTTTCGGAATTATATGTAGAACTATTGTAGGAAAATTAACGAAATTACTAAAAATTACTATTGCTGCTAATGCTATTCACCATGACGTATAGTATTTCTAGCCACGCCACCTATCGGAAGCTGTAGGTGTGAACTATGTGTCGTCAGGTGTCGGTGTTATGCCGTGTCTCTCTATTAACGCTAGCTAGCTTAACCATAGCTATAGTTATAGCTATTGTATAGCTAGCTAGGTATATCGACACACTTGACGGTAGTGTGACTCGTAACGCAGCACTCGGAAAATTGCTGGGCCCAATATTTAAACTTTAACCAAATTCGACCAAACTTTCACCTGTTACATTATGCTGTTCTTATGGACTTGTCCGTCGTCTTCTTTTAACATGGTCTTTAACATTGTCTTTTAGACATTCATCCCGTATTTTAATGTGAATATGTTTAACACGGCCTTCAACACGGTCTGTGAGACTTGTATCCCGTATTTAGCCGACGTAGTAATGGCCACGACCCTGTATACCTGGTAGTTGGCGTAGCGCGCCAAGATGTAAATGCCAACGGGGCTACTGCCGTCTTTTATTGAAGCTGTGGATATCATGCTCATTTCTTAATAATGCATTAAAAATTACTACCTTATAGTTTATACTCTCTATATTCTACCGTTGCGTTCGATGTGAACGAGCAATTGCGTCTTATGAACATACACAGATCATACAGATAGCAATTTTAGCGCGTGCAGTCCCTCGATTCTCACAGAAGATTCTAATTTATAAACAATCTCATCTCATCTTCGCTTCTCGTAAGTTTGGTGATTTAAGTAGCGTAATTACTCGTATTTACGTGGAACCCCCCCCCCTATTTTTAACGAATATACTTCCCCACGAAGAGCTTGTCGTCGCTTTCGCGCACGCACGGGTAATAAACAGTACGCCTGCGCGTGCGCCTGCGCGCCTAGCAACCGCTGACGAGACGTCATCGTCGCGCGCCGAGGACACCCGACCTCGAGTTACGAGACGTTTTGACTGTGAAGCTCATCAGCAGCGATCGCGGCCAGTCGTAGCGCCGCAGTGACAGATGCGACTACTGCAGCGCCCCGCTTCTGTTCTGTGTCACTGCCGGCTGCCGCGAGCATCCGCCATACGATAACAACAACTCACGGAAGCAGTGGTCCCCCGCACAGGCACTTGGAGCGTTTCAATAGTAAAATTATGGTAAATAAACACGAAATGTAATTACTACCAAAGTCGTAATGGTTCCTTGCTCCCTTTCGACTATTATTGCCGATAACTTCCTGTAAATGCCGTTCATATGCTCCTCTACAACACATTATTCTCTGTTGTTTGTGCACAGCGGCGTGCGTGCGTGCGGTGTACTTGTGTGTTGCAGAGGAGCATTTAAACGGCATTTACAGGAAATTATCGGCAATAATAGGCGAAATAGAGTAGAGAAACATTGAGAGTTTGGTAGTAAATACATTTCGTGTTTATTTACCATAATTTTTTTATTGAGACGTTCCAAGTGCCTGTGGTCTCCCCCGTAGTCACGGCTCATACATACCGCGCGTGTGTGTGGTGGTCACTGGTGAATCCAGGGGTGGGGTAGAGTCGGGACGGGGGATGGGGGCGGTCACGGCCATAACCCAGCGCGTTCAAGAATCGATATCAGAAAACGAGCGAAAAGAAGCGAGAGAATTTCTCACGTCCATTTTACGTAGTGTTTCCTAAATTTTATAAGCATTAAGGCTCGACCGCATGAAAAATCGCGTAGTGTGTCCACAGCTTAAGAGAGAGAATGGCCCAGATGGCTTGGATGCCACTGGGAAAGCTTACAGCGCTCGACTCATACCCTCCGCCGGGAGTTCCCTCTCACACACACGCACACGCGCACGCACACACACAAGCACACACACACACACACACACACACGCACGCACGCACGCAAGCACGCGCACGCACACGCACCCACACACACGCACACACACCAACGCACGCCTACGCACACGCAAAGCACTACCACACGCGCACGCACGCACCGCACGCACGCAACGCACGCACGCACGCACGCACGCACACACACACGCACGCACACACACACACGTCGCGCTGGTGCTGATCCGATTCGCCAGCGCTGTCGCCCGAGAGAGAGAGAGGCCATCTTATAGCTCGGCATCAGGACACGTTTACAATCGCTGCCACATGTCGCCATCGTCGCAGCATTTCTCCATAGATCGACTACTACTAGTATACTAATGACGGGATGAGAGCGCTCAGTGTGATCACTCACGCTCGGTTTGAATTTAAATTGCTGAAACATCACACTGAGTATAAGTGGTGCCATCTGATTCGAAAAATATTTCCGGCGCTATGCTGGAAGTGAATATATTCTGATATATTCAATGATTACTCAAATGCATATAGTAGAATAGAACGATTTTAATAAAGAGTTATGATGATAATAATAACGAATACTAAGCATAGTATACGACGCGAAGAATGCATGCGAATTTCGTGCGATTTAGAAATTGTACGAAACTACTACCAAACAGCCCTACCAAAATGAAATCCCATCAACGTATATTGAGTCACTAACGCACGCACGCACGCACGAACGTACATAATATTACGTCAACACACATACTAGCTGTTACACACGTGCAGTTATAAAGGCCCACAGGACTCTCATATTCAGCGTGTACGCACGCACGCACGAGCACGCGCTACGCCGACAACGCACGCACGCACATACCATGCGCTGGTGCCGCGTCTTTGCACGAGATGCACACAGCAGCCGGAATGAGACCGAACACAGATTTCTTCTAACGAACGTCGTGAAAAAACGTTAATAGTTCTAACCTACCTTGGTCAGCCTTTGTTTCTACGGGCCGGTAGGTTGCAAACGATTAACTTATTAATTGGCCACCTTTTGGCCCGCTTGTGTTTTCTCGGGTGCGCCAAGAATTCTTCGTCAATTATGAGATCTTCGCGCTATCGCCTCGCAGCTGTTTAATAGTTCCTACCGACGCGTGAAGGCAAGGCGTGATCAAACACGCTGCTCGCGTTCACAGCAGTCGAATTTTCATACTTATTCGCAGTTCGAAATTAACAAACGGCTCGTAAGAAAAAATACGTGTCGAGAAACAAACAACACAAAAACGCGGACAGAACAACCGGACTACGAAAATAATACGCCGCAAAAATCAACAGGCAAACGATATTTTGCATATAGCCCGTCACGATATCTGATATTTGATTGTTCATACTCGCGCCGACGGCCACCGCGAAATAGCCCAGGCAATGAACATTAACTACTGCCAACAGGCCACATGGCCAAACTCAATAACGCTGCAACGCTTTGCAGCGTCTTCATATATAATAGCGTATTTCATATCTCAGCTTAATCGTTTAGCGTCATATACCATAACTAAGCGTAATCACATAGCAGTATTTGAGACATGGAACGTTTTCGATCACTTAATTCGCCCCGAATGAAACTCCTCACGGTCCACCTCGGGGAGAAGGTCGCGCGCACTAACACGATGGCAGGCCGAGAGTGCGAGACACACGCGCATTCGTGCTCACGATCTCACTCCTCCTTGAATCCGCCGTGAAATCTCGCGCGCGGGGATTCACGCTGCCGATGCTCTTACAGGCACGCGGCAAGCGTTTCACGGGCATTCCCACAAAACGTGCGCTGCCTGCTTGACATAGTAAGATGAATGCTAGGGAACACATCCGAGCGCGCAAAGTCCAACTGGGGTTAGCACATACTAGGGATAGTGTACAGAGATTTTGGGCGCAGAGCCACATGCGGAAGGATATGCTGCCTGTTTTTGCTGTGGAGAATTAGGTCGTTGTAAACAGCATTCTGTTAGTTCCATGTGCTGCGGAATTATGCGGAAGAACATTGTTCCATGTACAGGAAATTAGGGAGGCACATATTGTCTTGAATCATGTACGGGCATTTAGGCCAATAATATGTTTTTTCATGCTACGGAATTTATGGGAGAACGTTGTTTGTTCCATGCCGGAATAGTAGGAGGCGTACCGCCACCTTTACATGGAAACGTGGATGGAAGGAATTGTGCGCCTGTTTCAGTGTTATTATGATAATGCTAGGCCAGAAGATGTGATGCCTTTGTTTCATGTTATATAAAAAATGTAGGAAAAGCCAGCACTGTCTTTTCTCGTGTACAGTATGAATATTCCGTTATTGTGTTTGGTCACCGTTAGGGAAGAAAACGTTGTTGCGTTATGTACGCGATATTCAGAAAGAACTGGTCAGTAAGAAGAAAGAATAGAAGAATTGAATCAGACAGAAGAATATCAGTAATAACCTGGTTATTACGGGTTCACAAACTAGCATGAGAATAAAGAAAAGAACGTTGACTGCTTTCTCCATGTAAGGATTTACGTGGAGGAAATTGTTGTTTGCGTTCATGCTAACAATACATTCAGAGCCGAGCAGATCGATCCACACGTTTCACGTCAAGGATATGGTGCATTTACACAGAGGGTTCATTGTGTAATTATTTTTCCCATTAGCACTAAGCATCGTCAGCGAGGAGATCTATATTTATAAAGTTCGTATAGCTGGCCGTCGTTGTGCGGTGTTGACGCGTATGATCTCGTTACACAGAACTGAACCGAGTATAGTTTCTGTCACAGACAACATACATGGGCATATGTTGTTTCAGCGTATTGCTGTTTTTTTTTATGAATGGTAGCTGGCGTAGTTTACCAATTTACGTCTAACGCTTATGTCGTTACCAACGCCCCCCATACAGCGCACTGACAGACACGGAAATTTCTCCTCTCCTCCTAGTTGCCCTCATTGTAATCATTGCCGCCTAGATCATTAGCCACCCCAGAGCTGTCCATTAAATAAGCGATTATACTTTGCGTAGGCATAGGAGGTTAATCGACACAAATGTAACAGCGACCAGATAATATAAGGAAACCACGACGAACATGGCGCGCGTCGGCAGCGAGCACACGGTAACTTCTTCTCCCCCCCCCCTCCCGCCCGACGACGGTCGCCGGTCGGCGTTCGACGAACAGTCGGCAGAATTTATGTCACGACCGGCCGACGACGACACAACGCGTAAACATGGCGCGATACAGCGCGCCGCCGCCGCCGCACCACCGCCGCGAACACGATCCGGTACGGCCCCGGCGTTTTTTTGCCCTTTTTAAGTACACGAAGACGAAGACACGGCGGCTTGCGCGGCCGTGGCCGCAACCCGACCCGCAATATCTGAGCGGGCTCGGCCCCGTTTTCAGCGGCCGGGGATAAACACGCCAGCGCGGTCACGCGGAAAAACTCCACGCGCACGAGTGACACCGACAGTTGCGCTCGCACGAGCCACGTCCGCCGCTTGCCTGCTGCTGCGGTGATGGTGCATGGTAGGGTCCTACTGTTTACTGATGCTGTTGCTACTGCTTTATATGCTGCCACGTCCGCCGCCGCCGCGTGCCTGCCTGACGTCCGCATACGACGCTGATGCTGCAGCCGTCCTCATCCGCGCGCCGCGTGCCTGCTGCCCCGCGGCACGATGCAGACAGCAGGCGCGGGCGTGCGTGCGTACGGATGTGTGCGTGCGTGCGTGCGGTGGTGCGTGCGTGCGGGCGTCTGCGTGCGGGCGTCTTTCGCTATCACGAGTTTCGCGGCATGGACAGCAAGCAGTTAGCAGCAGCAGCAGTTAAGTAATAGTAGCCCTGTAGCAGTAGCAGCAGACCCGCAAGTAGTAGCAAGCAACATCAGCAATAGCAGCAGCAATGAGCAGCAGCAGCAGCCAGCAGCCAGCAGCAGCAGCAGCTAGCAGCCAGCAGCAAGCAAATTAGCAGCAGTAGTAAGGCCGTAGCAGCAGTGTAGTAGCATAACGCAGCAATTATAGCGCAATAATAGCAGCAGCAGTACCAGCAGTTCGCGTAGAGCAGCCGTAGCAGCCAGCAGTACCAGCAGTCGTAGCAGCAGTAGCAGCAGCAGCAGTAGTAATAGTTGAGTGTAGTAAGCAGCAGGCACCCCGCTGCAGCAGCCCAGCAATAAGTTAGCCAGCGAGCAGTAGCAGTAGCGCAGCAGTAGCAGATACCAGCAGGTCGCTAGCAGCAGCAGCGCAGCAGCAGCAGCGCAGCAGCAGCAGCAGCAGCAGAAGTAGCCAGCAGCAGTAGCAGTTAGCTCAGTAGCAGTAGCCAGTAGCAGTAGCAGTAGCAGTAGCGAGTAGCAGTAGCTGCTAGCAGTAGCAGTAGCAGTAGCAGTAAGCTCAGTACGCAGTAAGCAGTAGCAGTACAGTAGCAGTAGCAGTAGAAAGTAGCAGCAGTCGTAGCCCAGCTAGTAAGCAGTAGCAGCCAGTAGCAGTGCAGCAAGCCAGTTAGTAGTACAGCAGTCGTAGCAGCTAGCAGTTAGCATGTGCAGTAGCAGTAGCAGTAGCAGTAGCAGTATCAGTAGCAGTAGCAGTAGCATAGCAGTAGGCAGCTAGCGTGCAGTTAGCAGTAGCAGCATTCGTAGCAGCCAGTAGCAGTAGCAGCAGTAGCCAGTAGCAGGTAGAGTAGCAGATAGCAGTAGCAGTAGCAGTTAGCAGTAGCAGTAGGCAGTAGCCAGTATAGTAGTAGCCAGTGAGCAGTTAGCAGTATAGCTAGCAGTAGCAGTAGCAGTAAGCAGTAGCAGCAGTCGTAGCAGCAGTAGCAGTAGCAGCAGTAGCAGTAGCCAGCAGCAGGTAGTAGTACCAGCCGTCGTAGCAGTAGCAGTAGCAGTAGCAGTAGCAGTAGCAGTAGCAGTGGCAGTAGCAGTAGAGCTCTAGCAAGTAGCAGTAGCAGTAGCAGTAGCAGTAGCAGCAGTCGTCAGCAGCAGTTAGCAGTGCAGCAGTAGCAGTAGCAGTAAGCAGTAGCATAGGCAGTTAGCAGTAGCAGTAGCAGTTAGCTAAGCTAGCAGTAGCCAGCTAGCAGCAGTCGTAGCACAGTAGCAGTAAGCAGCAGTTAATGCAGTAGCCAGTAGCGTAAGAGTAGGCGTAGCAGTAGCCCAGTAGCAGCAGCAGTAGCAGTAGCAGTAGCAGCAGTAGCAGTAGCAGGAGCAGCCGCAGCAGCAGTAGCAGCAGTAGCAGTAGCAGCAGCAGTAGCAGTAGCAGCAGCAGCAGCGGGCGCGCACGCGAGCGCCATCAATCAGACGGCCGCCACCCAGTGAAGGCCGCGTGCACGCCGCTGCTGGAATTTACACGTAGTCAGCTATGGCGCGAGGTGACATCACGGAGTGGGAGTAGAGAGGGAGGAAGAGGAAGAGAAGGGGGAGGATGAGGAAGAGGAGGAAGAGGAAGAGGAGGATGAGAAGGAGGGGGTGAGGAAGCAGCGGAAGAGTAGGATAAGAGGAGGAGTAAAAGTAGGTGGTGGGGGCAAATAAAGAAAATGAGGGACGGGGGAGGAGGAAGTGCAGAAGGGGGCAAGCGACGGGTACGAAGAAGGGAGGGGGGAGCTGATGACGAGGGAAGTTCTTGCATGCTGCTTGAACCGACAGCAGTTTAACCTCGCACCTTGACAATTGTTGCTTGATCATGAATGACTGGCACGAGCAGAGTTAACTAGTTAAGCTTTTCCTTTCATAGCGCCGAGTAAAACCGCGCGAAGAACCATGACCTTTAACAATACCGATAAACATCTCTCGACATGCCACTCTTGAGCACCGCAAAACCCAGTCGGCACAATTCCCCGCAAATATGCATATGAAATTACCGCCATTCAGGCACAATTACCGATACTGTTACACCGACTGAAGGGTCTGGCGAGTGCCAACAGCAGTAACAGAACCGAGCCGTGGTGAAATGTAGCGGAGAGCACGAAGTCTCGATTGCAGCCGGAGTTACTTTTTGTGTAAAAGATTTATTCCTCTTCGACCGTGACAACGGTTTCAACAGGGCGCTAGCAGAAAGCGCAGCACGCAGGAAGATATCGCAAGATCAGTATTTCGCTCCGTGAAAACCAGAGAGATTGCTATCAGACAATACGCAGACGCTTGAGGTTAAATATTTGTTTAAATAATGGGGGTTGGCACTGCGACGACATATCATCTTTAATCGCGCACTCTCCTGAATCTACACATCACAAATTTGTGCCGCTCTTCCCATTGTCAATCACTTATTTAATTTCCTTTCTCTAGAAGTTGCCACACTTCATCAACCCATGCTCCCTCAATCCCAACTCTTTATGTTACTATTCCATTCTCCTTCTCTTACCTTTCTTATCTCTGATCAATACGTCTCTACAATGCCTCTATTTATACATTACTGTTCCATTCTCCTCCACCTACACCTCTAATTAATATTCCACACATCCTTACTATGCCAATCCATAATCGTCAATCTAGGTTCCTAACTTACACAGTTACACTTGTTTACGCACGCACGCACGCACGCACGCACATACATGCCGGCTGTGCGCGTGCTGCCACGAGTGCAACAGCAGCCGGAATGAGAACCGAACACAGATTTTTCTAACGAACGTGTGAAAAAACGTAATAGTTTAACCTACTTGGTCAGCCTTTAGTTTCTACGGGCGGTAGTTGCAAACGATTAACTTATTATTGCACCTTTCTGCCCGCGTTGTTTTTCTCGGGTGCGCAAGAATATTTCTCGTCAATATTGAGATCTTCGCGCTTGCCTCGCAGCTGTTAATAGGTCCTACGCAGACGCGTGAAGGCAAGGCGTGATCAAACACGCTGCTCGGTCCAACAGCAGTCGATTTTCATAGTTATCGCAGTCGAAATTAACAAACCGGCTCGAAGAAAAAATACGTTCGAGAAACAAACAACACAAAAACGCGGACAGAAACAACACGACTACGAAAATAAACGCGCAAAAATCAACACGGCAAACGATATTTTGATATAGGTCCACGATATCTGATATTTGAATTGTATACTCGCGCCGACGGGCACCGGGAAATGCCCAGGCAATTAACTTAACCTACTGCAACAGGCCAACATGGCAAACCTCAATAACGCTGCAACGTTGCAGCGTCTTCATATATAACTAAGCGTAATCATATCTTCAGCTTAATCGTTATAGCGTCATCATACATAACTAAGCGTAATCACATAGAGCTATTTGCAGACTGGAACGTTTCGATCATTAATTACGCCCCGAAATGAAACTCCTCACGGTCCACCCTCGGGGAGAAAGTTCGCCGCGCACATAACACTAGGCAGGCGAGAGTGCGAGACCACACGCGCATCGTGCTCACGTCTCACTCTCTCTGAATCCGCGTGAAATCCCGCGCGCGGGGATTCACGTGCCGATGCTCTACAGGCACGGAAGCGTTCACGGGGCATTCCCGCACAAAACCGCTGCTGCTGCTTGACATAGTAAAGATGAATGCTAGCGGAAAATCCGAGCAGCGAAAGTCCAACTGGGGTAGCACATACTAGGATAGTGTACACGAGATTTGGGGCAGAGCACATGGGAAGGATATGCTGCCTGTTTTGCGTGGGAGAATTAGGGTAAACAGCATACTGTTAGTTCCATGTGCGGGAATTAGGGAAGAACATTGTTCCATGTACAGGAAATTAGGGAGGCACATATTGTTTGAATCATGTACGGGATTTAGGCAAGAATATGTTTTTTCATGTACGGGAATTAGGGAAGAACGTTGTTTGTTCCATGCCCGGGAATAGTAGAGCGTACCGCACCTTTACATGGAAACGTAGGAAGGAATTGTGGCCTGTTTCATGTTATTATGATAATGTAGCCAGAAGATGTAGCTTGTTTCATGTTTATATAAAAATGTAGGAAAAGCACACTGTCTTTCTCGTGTACATGTATGAATATCCCGTATTGTGTTTGTCACGTTAGGGAAGAAAACGTTGCTTGCGTTATGTACGGGATATCAGAAAGAACTGGTCAGTAAGAAGAAAGAATAGAAGAAAGAATCAGACAGAAAGAATATCAGTAATAACCTGGTTATTACCGGTTTCACAAACTACGCATGAGAATAAAGAAAAGAACGTGCTGCTTTCTCCATGTAAGGGGATTAGTGAGGAAAATGTTGTTTGCGTCATGTACAATACATGCAAGAGCGAGGCAAGATCGATCCACACGTTTCACGTCAAGGAATATGGTGCATTAACCACATACGTGTTAATTGTGTAATTATTTTCCATTAGCACGAAGCATGTCAGCGAGGAGATCTATATTATAAGTTCGTATAGGGCCGTCGTTGTGCGTGTGACGCGTATGATCTCAGTTACACAGAACTGAACCGAGTATAGTTTCTGTCACAGACAAATACATGGCTATGTTGTTCAGGTTTGGTGTTTTTTTTTAGAATGGTAGCGGGTAGTTTACCAATTTACGTCTAACGCTATATGTCGTTACCCTACACGCACTGACAGGGGAAATTTCTCCTCTC
>NW_014577508.1:62587-78621 GCF_000485595.1 Priapulus caudatus
CTCCTAAGTTGCCCTCATTGTAATCATTGCCGCCGTAGATCATTATGCCACCCAAGAGCTGTCCATTAATAGCTACTTGCTAAGATAGAGCTAATCGAACAAATGTAAACAGACAGCATAATATAAGATAACACGAACGACATGCGCGTCGGCCAGCGACACACCAGTAACTTCTTTCCCCCCCCCTCCCGCCGACGATCGGTCCGCCGCGACGTTCGACGAACGTCGGCCAGATTATGCGACGCGACGACGACAAACGAGAATAACATCGCCCCGATACAGCGCGCGCCGCCCGCCACCACCGCCGCGAACCGATCCTGACGCCCGGGTTTTTGCCTTTTTAAAGTATCACGGAAACGAGACACGCGGCGGGCGCGCGCGTGCCGCCAACCCGACGCAATCGAGGCGCTCGCGTTTTTCAGCTGCCGATAAAACACGCAGCGCGCTCACGCGAAAACTCCACGCCGCACCAGACACCACAAGTGCGTCGCACGGCCACTTCCCCGCTGCTGCTGCTGTGTCGTGATGTTCCTACGTTACTGCTGCTGTTCTACTGCTTATGCTGCCCGTCCGCCCCGCCCGGCTGCTGCTGACTTCCCGACTACGATCGTGAATGACCTGCACGCCCTCATCCCGCACGCCGCCGTCCTCTCCTCCGCGCACGATGCAGACAGCAGGCGCCGAGCGTGCAGTGTACGTGGGTCGATGTGCCCGTTGCGCTCGTGCGTGGTGCGTGCGTCGCGGCGTCTTCGCTTCACGAGTTTGCAGCATCACGCAGCCAGTAGCGCAGAGCGTTCAATAGTAGCTTAGCAGTAGTCACAACGCCCAGTAGTAGTAGCAGCACAACATCCAGACAATACAAGCACAATAGCAAGCAGCCAGCACGGCAGCCAGCCAGCAGCAGCAGCACAGCAAGCAGCCACAATAGCAAGCAGTAGTAGCACTCAGCAGCAAAGTAGTAGCATAAACACAGCAATCTATAGCAGCTTCAAGTAGCCATCAGCAGTACGCGTCGTAGCAGCCGTAGCAGCAGCCAGTACAGCAGTCGTAACAACAGTCAGCGCAGCAGCTATATAATATTATAGTTGACACAAGCAGCAGCAGCATCCATATAGCAGCACGTAGCAGTAGCAGAGCAGTGCATACACGCAGTCCGTACAGCACAGCAACAGCCAGCGCAGCAGCAGCACAGCAGCCAGCAGCAGCACACAAGTACAGCAGCCAGTAGCCAGTAGCGATATAAAGTGCATCAGCAGCACGTAGAGTAAAACTCTCTCTCTCTCTCTCTCTCTCTCTCTCTCTCTCTCTCTCTCTCTCTCTCTCTCTCTCTCTCTATATATATATATATATATCCCACAATGTCATCATTGATGAGCGAGCAGCCACGACCCTGGATGTTATTCCGAATTCAGTGTAAACTGTGACACAAACAGCAAACTATGTGAACATAGATTCTCGTCACTGTATTGTTTGGGCTCTTCTGCCATTAGTATATATATACGTATATATATATATATATATATATTCATAGCACTTCAAGTACTGCTGCCAGCTATTATCACGTGCTTCTCATCACCTAGTATTATAATTTTGCAGTGTCTGTGTTTTCTGTTTCAATGATTTTTGCACTAATGTAATGTAATAAAGCATATGCCAAAATCTTGGCAAAGTGTGAGGCTTACATGCGGTTACGGCATCTGACTTTACCATCAGCATTAACCGAACGGAGCCCGACGACTAAACAGAAGGGGTTTCCAGCAAGTCAACACCAACATATGGTCACCAACTTGATAGGCAGAACTAGCACATTTTCCATCAACGGCAGCTGCAATTTGTCATTGTCGTTTTCACTCGATTCCGCCTGTCAAAAAACTGTCGACCAAGTGCTGAAAAAAATGGAACTGATATTTTGTCCTGATGGTAATAATTGCAACAAGCGTGCTCAGCTCACGAGTAGACACGGCAGCTGGCATGACATCTGATTGGGCTATTATAGCATAGTGGTGACATCTGGTGTAGGAATATAGCTATTAACTAATGAAAAAATATTTTATATTGGATTTATCAACTATTTATAACATAAAAAAATTCAATATTATACTGTGTGAGAAGTATAGTACCCAGTCAGGCACCCAGTAAGAGCTGCAACCACGGAATGCAGCTCATTTATTCATTAGGCTTTTAATCGACTTTCAAACTATTGTTTTGCGAGCCACAAAAAAACATAACTCCCTCAGTCAGCGTGGGGTAGACCGTCCATACCTTTTAGCCCATCTACCTCGCATCATCTTCATGCGTAAAAAAAAAGAAGTTAATAATTGACGGAAAAAAACTAACGAAACCTCATCGCAGTATAACGGTCAGATGACTACGTATTACTGCACGGTGGCGCCACCCAGTGTGCTTTCCCGGGGGAATTTTGTTAATTTATTTTGGCATCGTAGTAAATGGGACAGCGCTGTAAAAACTGAGGTTATTAGAGCTTACATGGCTGTAGAAGGACTGCGCGATACTTTCCTGCGCTACATTATTTAAAACCAATTTCTATTACAAAGCGAGCATCCCTCTCATATCTCAGCAGGTCTCAACTTTCCAGATTTCCATCTATCAATGCACATCCAGAACATCTTAGGTAGGATAATTCACCGAACACTTCTCTGCACAAAGACAGCGGTTCCCAGGATGCTAACCCACCTTATTACCTTAATCGCTAAGTTAATAACTGAATGGAATCAAGTGACGAGCCGATCAAACCCTAATATGGCCCTACAGTGGACCTGCATCCTGCATAAATGGTCCATGCCTCTGTCCACATGCCCACCTCCTTCAACATCGTGTTGTAAACTCGCAACAGATCCTCGTCGATTTAAAACCAAGAACTAAAATAAGATAATCTACATCCGCTAGTACGTGCGACTATACGTTGCTATAATTTTTCCATATTCCGCATGTTTAAGCAATGACTTCGAAATCAGTCCTTTTCTATCATGCGGTGTCAACTCGCAACAGCTCCTCGTAGATTTAAGACAACGCCAAAAACAGCGGCATTAAACACAACGGAGAGCAGGGTATTAGCCAGGAATGAGTATTGTGGGAGTGCAAAAAAAATATTTGGGAGTGCAATTTTTTTGTATTGTGTGTCTTTAGATCAATATTTTAGGCCGTGCTACACATTTTTGGCCGTGCAGTTTCAAAACTGACCGTGCAAATCACGGCTGCACGACTCGCTGGCTAATACGGAAAAGGAAAAAAAGACACGGGGAATCGCCTACTCTCGTCGCTACCTCAACCGATGCACATGACTCACCCGGCACTAAAGATGGACCTCCACCACCAGCGGTAGTCCTCCGTCGACAGCTGGAAGTAGGTGAGCGCGATCGAGACGCACATCGTGACGCTGATGAGGATGCCGAAGACGACGAACAGGACTCCGTACAACGTGTACTGCTCGCGACCCCACACCGTCGCGAAGATGTAGTACAGCTCCACCGAGATGGCACTGTGTGCGGAGCAAGAAACGATCGCTGACGCTCGACAGTCGGTCGTGAGGCGCAATGGCGGGGGGGGGGGGAGATCTGGAGGTAGATCTAGTCGTGAGGCGCGGTGGTGGCAGGGGGAGGGGAGGTCCAATCGTGAGGTGTGGTGGCGGCAGGGGGAGGAGGGAGGGGAGGTCCAATCGTGAGGCGTGGTAGCGGCAGGGGGAGGAGGGAGGGGAGGTCCAATCGTGAGGCGTGGTAGCGGGGCAAGGAGGGGCAGACCCAGTCGTGAGACGTGGTGGCAGGGGGAGGGGCATATCCAGTCATGAGGTACAATGGTGGGAGGGGCATATCCAGTCATGAGGTACAATGGTGGGAGGGGCAGATCGTCGCCAGTCGTAAGGTTGGAACCCGCCCACCCATCCACTCTCTTGTGAGTGCAAGTCAGGAGCTCGCTGCCAGAAACATCGTAAGTAGTTACGACATCATGAGTATAAAGTGTCATAAGATTTTATGTGAACTTCTAAAGTTATGACAGTTCACATTTATGAAGGTTATAACTATTCATGTTTCTGACTACAGGCACCTGATTTCGATATGTGGCAAAAACTAGTCTTGGTTGAAATGGAATTAAAAATATAAATTACCTATTGAGATGCTTAGGTTTACTATGATATTTCTCTAAAAACATGTGGGGTGTCAATGCAAGCCCACATTGCTTTGCATTCACTGGACCCTCCCTTCTAGAATACCTGGATGTACCCCTGCATAAGAATTTATATTGTCTAGAATTCCGGGGTCTGTTGTCAGCGACACTCTGTATAGTTATGACATCACACGTTAGGACATTTTGGAGTCGTGACAGCCATAAGTCTAAAATGACATTTCTGACAATGGGGCCCTGACCTATTTAGCATGACAGGAATACTGACTAAGAAGCCATTGAGATGGAAATATAGACAAAAACTGGTATTCATCGGTAGGGTAAGACACGAGCTAGCAAACTTTACTAAAACTGCCTACAGTGCCCAGGGAAAAAATAAAATTTATTTTTCGGGGGCTACTTTTCAAGCTCGCGTGCATAAAAATAGCACTCTAAAATTTGGTTTGCATTGAACTCTATGCAAATTTACGGGGGCTCTTTTTTGAATTTCCGGGGCTCTTTTTTGCATTTCGGGGGCTAAATCGCCCCGAGCCCCCGTGTATTTTTTTCCCTAACAGTGCCTCTATAGGTTATTATATCAATCCGAACCTTTAAAGTATTGTTTAAAATAATTACATTGCAGATTACATATACGATTATTGAAGAAAGGCTAGGAATGACTTGATAGCTGACATACAAGGAAAAAGAGATTCATGAGCAATACTGCTTATATATAATTACAGCCGCCATGTCTAACAGAACCCTCTTGCAGAACACACAGCAAACTTGGCTTACTGATGATCACCTCACAAAAATAGCAGCTTTGCAAATGAATTAAAAAACCCAATCATATTATGAAGTATATGTAGTATATGTAGTATACCTGAACGGCAAGAAGCCGCCAATCAACATGTGTGCAAACGCAGACCTGTACCAAGGAACCTCGGGTAGTTCACGTGGAATATTCTTCGTTCTGCACGGCGCATCAAAACCACCGGCGAAATTCTTCCCGAAAATGCCTCCGAGTACAGTTAGAGGATACCCGCCTGAAAATGTAGCACATAATTTAAACAAAGCAGTTACGTAGAAAGTAACAATTTTTGATAACAAATGGCTATGTTACATTCCACCACATACTAATATTATGAACAGCACACGCATGCACGCTCACACATATTTCTACACAGTAATACCGCGTGTTACGTAAGTAATGCGTTCCAGGAAAACGTTTGTAATATGAAAATCTATAATCTCGAGCATGTTTTCTAATTGACTTCCATTATATAATTGGGGAGGCGTTCCTATGGAAAACGTTTTAGGTAGAAGATGTACTAGCAGGGCAGTTATGAATGCAAGTAAACGTTTTTAGAAACTGCATCAGCTTCTAACATACCAAAGATCCACATGGCTCCGAGCAGAATAATCGTTGTTGCTGGCAGGGCTTGTGTGGAGTGGTATGCCCAGGCTACAGTGTTCTCAACACTCCATATCACAAAGAACGGCGCTAAAAATACAGCATCTATACCAGTCACGACTATCTACTGTCTTAATAGCACCAGGCATATTTCCCATACATAATTTCTTATTTTCTTTCGTATTCCATACTTTCCTCATCTTAATATTTCTCCATCATAATAAACCACTACTGCAATAAAAGTTTGATATAACAGTTGTATTGGTATATAAATAATTAGTGGCACAGAGTGACAGCGCTTATCTGATAATGAGCTGAGACAGAGGGAGACAGAGAAGGGGAGAGAGAGAACAAGAGAACGAGAGAGAGAGAGAGAGAGAGAGAGAGAGAGAGAGAGAGAAAGAGAGAGAGAGAGAGAGACGAAGAGGAGGAGGACGAGAGAGACGAGAGAGAGAGAGAGAAGATAGTGAAAGCGAGAGATAGAGGGAGAGGAGAGAGGGAGAGAGAAGAGAGAGGGAGAGAGAGAAAGGGAGAGAGAGGGAGGAGAGAGAGAGAAGAGATTTTGAGCTAAAAACATGTAAACAGCTTTGAATTTATGTTACAGATTTAATAAAAGGACAACTTACCACCAAAGAGGCATGTTGTCAGGTTGACGTTCCACACCCAGTTTTCACCATTCATTCTCTTATACATTCTAGATGACACATATCCTGCTATCCCTGGAAAACAATCAATTTGTATTTAAATACGTCCACACGTAGACGTGATTGTAAAAATACATCGGGAAAGCAGATGTACTCAGTCTGTAACACTACACGGCACATTCATATATGAAAAATTATAAAAATATATAAGATAATTATGTTCAGGTACATACGATACAAGTGCCGCATAGCGACAGGGCTCATCTGGTGTCTGGTGTTCTGCTGATAAATTCATTTGTGCATAGCAAGACGTCCTATACATACGTCATTTCTAACCCCAAAAAAACAACACTTCAAACTAGGTGTTAATAAAATTCGATAGATGGCGGGCCGCTATCAAAGCCATCGTTGCATCGGTCAGCAACAAGTATTGTAGCAATGCAGCCGTTCAGTGTGCCGACGAATTGCAAAAGCAGGAGCGAATAATTACCATATTATTACTATACATAACGTGCGTTCTATGGGTCAGGTAATAAGCGTACATTAAAAACCCCTTGCGAGGCACATCTGCCGCTCGTTAAAAATAGCTCAATGGTTGATACGAACCAGAGGCAGAAGCAGCTCCTGCAAGATTACAATTTAACAAGCAAATACGAATAGCAACATATCTCTAAACTAATTTCAGTTACAAGGTAGCGCCAGTGATTAGTGGACCGAATAAGACTCAAGAACAACGTACACACACTTGACGTCTATAATTGCGTGCCAAAATTTGATGAGAAAACTTAAGTCTGCGAAATCCGCAGCGCCCTCAGCTCCTGGGTAATTATGCAGTGCTAGTGACTGTATCCAACTAATTTCATAATGCTACACTACAGAATCTATATATAAATCATTGTCCATTATCTCCTAAGTAGAAGCGTGTTCAAGAAGAGTTATGTTAGTGGAATTTCACGATAAAATGGGAGCTTTCCACCCACCAGGGTACTCGCCACGCAGTTGAGAGAAAACAAATCCATGTAAACCCTCCTCCTTGAGGGTCAAAAGTGTATGCCGACACTTACTCTTCGGCATGTCAGCGGAAAAGTAAGCATTTCATGGTCCTTTCAATAAAGCCATAAAAGCTAGGTCACGCTGAAACAAAAAAGTTTTTTCAATCGCCTCCATCAAGACCATGTCCTCAGAAAATGTCTAAAATTTGCCTGTGCCCCATTTACGCTTGACCCGTGACCTCCAATTTCGGCACAGTGATGGCTTTTCCTACATTGAGCCTTATACAACCGGACTATCACGAGCCGTAAGGTCGAGCCTTTAAGATTTGTGCCGCCATTCTGCCATTTCCTCCCTATACCTTACAGTTAAGGAGGAATGTTCCCCTTCTTTGTAACTCTTGACCTTTGACCCTTTGACCCCCAGGCCTTCGACATCCCAACTCGTTTTGACGATCGCCCCTACATCCCCCAATATCGGGGACCGACAATAAGCGACGTTAAAATTTGTGCCCAACTGTTGACGCACGGACGGACGCACGCTCATGCGATTCTACAAGCTGCATCTGACTATGTCAGATGAGCTAAAAAACCAAGAAGCCTTCAATTGAATAAGTAAACTTACAAGAAGTGAAAGCGTAGAGTATCACGGAGGCGGTGTTCATTGATCCATGTTTGTGAACATTGAAAAGGCCACAAAGAGCCATCAGTAAGATGCCAGTTGCTAATGCCAAGAACTGAGCTCCTACACCTACAAATTCAACAACCATGATTACACACACGTGTCACCAAGCAATCCAACTACTTTTATAGTTTAGTTAAGTGTGTTTCCTTAACTTGTTTACTGTTGAACGTTTGCACAAACTTGAAGAAATATAATTATGATTTACATCACACTAATGTATGAAACTATTGCTTTTTTCTGTTGCTGAACAACAACAATAACACAAATTAAAACACGTATCAAACGTTGCTGATCAGTTAACCCTAACACAAGGCTGTATAAGGAAACCCATGTATAAGCAAACCCATGAAAATGAACAATTATGATCAATCACAACTAGCTGAACAATGAGTGTGTGTGGCTGCAGAGGGAGCCACGTTACCTAGGATAGAGCAGAAGAGTGACTTGTAGCGAGGGAAGCGGAACACATCGGTGTGAATCGTCTTCCAGCCGTTATCGTCCTGATCCAAGTCATCCAACTCTTCATCGTCCATGTTGTAGCGAGCAAAGTCATTCTTCAGCACTCTCGTCTAAAAAACACAACACAGACATTAGGGGGAGGTATGGGCATATCATTCAGGTGGTTAATCTAGCAATCAGTAAAATGCAGAGGGATCAGGTGATGAGATTATTATTTATAAAACTACCAATTTTAAATAGATTACACATTTTTACTACAGCTGATAATCTGACATTTGTGCTAGCATCAATGACGCACATTATCAAAGTCATTTAGCTATTATACACGTAGCATGCAAAATAACCATTTCATATAGAATGTTGTGGAAAATTAAAGCATTGTTGTTGGGCTGGCAAAAAAAGTTGTTAAAAAGCCATGTGCTGTGCAGTCAAACTAAGCCAGCACGGTTACATGATATAGACATCATTGTTAAAACAGCGGACAAACTACTGCTGCCAAAGTTTACAAGACCGATAGAATTACTGAGACTCACCAATATAATTACGACGAAACCGATTAGCAAAAAGACGAGAACCATCGAGTTAATGATCGACAGCCAGTGAATCTGGAAGAAACAAGAAACACATAATATCGCGCCGGGAACGCCTCACTAAAAAACACCTCAGCCTTGGTACTAGCAAAATTCTGATAGATGATACCATTCTATCTTTCTCAGAAATACCGAGCAACATAAAGTCAGTGTTTGGAATATTTATGTATTCTTGTAAGTCAGTATTGCAATGCTTGCAGAACAGCAAATCTACAATAAGGCTAACATGTCTTAGAACACTCGTACATCGTTACATTCATCACCAATGTGAGCAATGATTGAAGTTTTCTTGATGATTTCTCATTGTTAGTTATTTGTTCATGTCACGTGATGAAAAGATTATAAACTAGTTCCCTGTGTCAACACTTTGTTGATAGTAATTTGTGTAACGTAATGGAGACAGGGGTGCCACTATATAACCACTTACGTCACAGAATCATATGCACTTTTGTCAGAAATAGATGCACCTATGTCTGTGGTGCTACTTAAACAACTGTCATGACATTGAAGAATGTAGCTGCATTATTTGCTATTTTATATACTATAGCAGCATAAATCCTTCGCAAACTTAATCCAAGTTACTGTAATAAGTAGCCTATATCAGATAATAGGTGAGATTATATTTCAATGCATGTTTTCAGATTTTGGATGTATTTAAGAGATGATTACTTTAGTGTAAGCCACATCAGCTGGTACTCGTAGGGTATAGGTTTTACTCATATAGGAAGTACTCTGAATTACACGGCCCCGAAACACATTAGTTCAATTTAGTTGTGGTTCAAAAATAACAAACGACCTTCATAACTACACCTAAAAGATTATAGCAGCATGTGCTGACATGCTCAAACGGCCATCAACTACCATAGACAAACTGATAATCAGGTAATTTAACCTGATACCACAATGCACACAGTTGGATAACATATTTTCAGTTGCACAGCTAATACACAATATGTACCTCGAGTGTTTTAGGGAAAAATCTATTATCGCTCAGTCGCTTGGCTCTCTGCTCATACGGTAAACTGAAAAATGCAAACACAAATCTATTATTCAACGGTTAGATACAAAACCAAACTCTATATTATGAATGTGAAGATAATAAATAAAAATGATTAAAGTAGAGTGTCGCAACCTAACAGGCAGGGGACAGAGATTCCACCTTCACGTAGACACACTTGATGTTTGTCAAGGTAAGAACAGTATTGAGAAGACGATATGTAACTGAAAACATTTATCAATGCTTTCAGGTTAGTGTGGAGTTGTAACATCGCCAACTCGCAAAGTGAACTGGTTCTTCAAGCTACAGCCTTCACATCCATCAGGTCTTAATGACAAACGAGCTTAACTGCTTAGATTTCTAATAATCAAACCATTGATTTGAATGACTCTAGTTGCTGGTTAGCTTCTCCCTTTCCCCAGCTGTATGCAGAATAATAATACCAGTGCAAATTTAGATGGCAACCTTGATAAAACAAACATGGCTACCTTGGTAAATTTCCAAATGAACAACCTACATCTATATTTTAATAATTGGACTATATAGGTTATTATTCAACAAGTAGATTTCTAATACATAAAGCTAAGTATCTGAACATGGGCAAGACCAGGACTATGAAACACTGAATAATAAATTATTGGGTCATAAGAGACACATATGAATGCATGGCTACATTTATAGAGCATTAAACCACAACCATTAATATTTTGCAACATCACAAAATGAAATATAAAACAAGACAATTCTACTGAATCATCTTATCAACTCCAGAGATGTCACCAATTGAATATCAAGTCCTTCCTGTATGAATGTGTGAAAGGAAAGTTACTAAGGAACCAAGCAGTATTGACAGGGCTTTGTAGCCAGTCAAATACTGAGACATGTTCAACATAACCGGATAAATACACATAGAGGACTTACTCTGTTTTAAACCATTTAACACTGTATGTAAATGTGACATTTATTGAGCCATGAATATCCTCATCCATTTTCACAGGCTGGTGCTCTTTCGTTGAAACATTAACCGCTATGATCTGAAAGATTTTTTTTAAATACACTTATTAATTCCTCTGGAAAATATTAGCTCTTATAGTACAATTATAAAGTACGACTTAAATTCTTAAGTTAATCTACAAAGACAGAAGAACGAACAAGCAGGTAACAAAATACCCACATAATTTTACACTAATCGATTTATGCCACATCTTCAAAGCTCATAAATGCGTTATGTAATTCAATTAATGTAGCTGGTAAGGCAATTAACAAATGTAATCAATATATAATTACAGTATTTTTGCCAAACTACCATAACGGTCAGTGACATTACAAGCTCAACGCATAGCATGGATGAAGGAGATAGATGTATCACATCTCACGCACCTGATCTCCATTGTATTCGATATTAAAATGCAAGTGCACCCACAAGTACACCTCATGGTGATGAGGAAGGAAGCTTCCCTCCTCCAATCTCCCTATGAAGCCACGCAGAGGAAGCTGATCTGAAAAGCACAAGCGATTACAAAAACCTGTTCACTGTAGTCTAACATGTTACACGTCTCTACATGTGAATCGCCACACTATTCTACATATATAATTATATATATATATATATTTGTTTATTTATTTATACTTTTATATAGGAAATGAAGGTCAGATGTCAATACTGAAGAAAGCTCTTACTAAAGAAACCAGCACTCACCTATAGCAAATTCAAAGTAGTAGAGATCCTCTATGGCTGATCTCAGCTGCTGTACATCAGCTTCCTTTAGCACTACTTTGCACAGTGTCTTTCTCTCTTCGTCTTCTACAAATTGTAAAGAAACATGGTAAGATAAACTAATCAGTTTCCATTATATCACCACAACAGTGAAAAAAATACAAGGGGGCTCGGGGCGATTTAGCCCCCGAAATGCCAAAAAGAGCCACGGAAATGCCAACAAGAGCCCCCGTAAATTTGAATGTAGAGTTCAATGCAAACCAAATTTTAGAGTGCTATTTTCATCCACGCGAGCTTGAAAAGTAGCCCCCGAAAAATAAATTTTATTTTTTCCCTGCACCACAAGAATATAAATAAAGGTTGGCTGCTTTATTGTGCTTAGAATTCTATAGGTAACATACTTGCGAATTCAAATCAATTTCAAATTTCTATCAAATTACTGACTCTTTATTGTGGTTCCTCTTACTTTTAAATAGAATTTCGTATAAGGACACCGCCATACGATCTCCATCCAACACCTCTCCCAGAGATAGACTCTTGTGCTCTATCTGCAAAGACAACATAAAGGAGTTATTCGAATATATATAGAATAGTCCCAAAATATTGAAACAACAATTATTTAACATTTCTCATAATACTTGCAAGTACGATGGATCATACGTCCTGTTTAAACTTTTATATCACATTGCAAGGAGCTCACCTGTCATTATCTCACAACTCACCTGGGATATGTTATGAAAATGCATACGTATCACCAGAAAAGATTATTTCCTGTCCTGATACACCTCTCCCTTAAGATAAACCCTACTGAACCATATACAATATATATTTAAATGTAGCAATCGTTATAATCTCACCTTTTCAGGTCTGCAGACAGGCAGTGAATAATAGTGGTATGTCTCATGAGGGTTGAAATATGGCCCTACTTTGTTGACATACATTACAATCTGCAAATAATATTCAATTTAAATACTAAAATTTAATATAAAAAATGCAACATGCATATATAGGTGAGGTGAAATATACTATAACACATCTATACAGATTGAAAAAAAAATTGGACTTGTGTAGCTCAATCTTTTTAGGATGGTTTAGTATGGATGAAATTATATGAAGGCATCATGTGCACCTTGTATATTAATTAACAACAAAGTTCATAGATTAGTATCAATTGAATATTTTTGTAAGGTAAAATATTATATATAAATATATATATATATAATTTAATTTACTAATTACACGTTTTTATTATTATTGTGAAATAGAAAGTGTTGTTCAACATGTATGTTAAATTAATTTGAACGTGTATGTGTAATTAATTACCACAAATATGTAGCAAAATTTTGCACAGCTAGAGATAATGCATGATTGCTCTTCCGTTCTGTGTAGCCTAATTAAATTACAACGGTCGAGAGAAATTAAATTAAGAGATTCAAGCAGTGCTGGTGCCACCTACTGTAACATTACAATCATGGTATTTAGCCATCGAAATCCTTCCACAACACTGTGCAAGTATACAGTAGATTGATCCAAAGTCCTTTTGCACAAGGTGCCGAAATGCGGCACTTATGTAATGACGGCAGCATGGAATCAGTCAAGGCATACAGCTTAATGACAGCAGTGTGGGTAAACATTGTACTGTATTAGTGTCAATGTGATATGGTCTAGCCTGCTTCTCTACGTAATTAAATATCTGTGCTTGATGGATAAACAATTAAAATAGCCATTTTCTTTGCCGCGGTAGTGAAGTGAGGTGTTTTCTGCTAGTTATTAATCCAGTCAATCTGAAGAATGGGAAAGGTGCATTTTCCATCCTTTTTAGTAAACAAGTGGAAACAAGTGAAAACCAATCAAAATTATTAAATACTGTTTATAATAAATAAGATTTCATTATAACAAGCATAAATTGGTGGTCCCAATGACCTCAATATAAAGGGATTTGCATGTAGTCTAATTTTGCTACAAACAAGAAGGAAAATAAAGAAATGCGTAAAAGATTTATATCCTGTTTGCTTAGTTTTATTGATTGATTGTTGCACAAAAAGAGACATGATGATGATAATGCTGATTGTGACAATGATAATGATGATGTGGTGGTGGTGATGATTTTGATGGAGATGATGATGATGATGGTAATTATGATGACGATGATGATGATGATGACGACGACGACGACGAGTGTTGATGGTGATCATGAATTCATGATTGTGATAAAGATGGTGATGATGATGATCATGGTGGTGAAGATGGCGATGACAGTGATGATGGTTAATTAACTACAATGCAACATGTAGAGAAATTTTTTTCCGGAAAACTTTGTAAATATTCTCAAAAATCAAGACTGGTTGTAGCTTTAAGTCACATGGCAAATGAACAGAAAATGTTAAACAGTCTTTCTGGACATGATACTCCATGAATACAGTGTTCAGTTCTTGCTTGGTCTTCCTTTCTTAAGTTTGTGACCTTCCAGGTCCTGGTGCTTCAGCAGTTGATACTGAGTCTGATACATCTCATCACACACTGGGCACTTGTGGTGGCTGGCCTTGTTCCGATTGGCATCTCACATTTGGCACGTACTCCACCATGGATCAGTTTGATGTGTTTCTCTTCATCGGTTTTGCTGGTGAAGATATATCTGAAAGTACAGAAAAGACAAGAGTGGATCAGTTTCTTGCTGTGCAGCATGTATGATCTGGAAGATAAACGATTTGTACCAAGAGCAAACTGTTAGGGGATGAAAATTAGCTAATGAAAAAATTAGACTTCAGAGCTAGACCTACCTGCAGTGAGTGCAACTGTTAGCTTCAAAGTTCTTCAAGTGCTTATCCGGGCTTCTAAAGACCAAGGATCTTTCCAACTGGTGAAGCGTCTTGTAATGGCCCGGGTGCTCAGGTCGGGGGTTATTGGTGGGAACAGCCACTTGTCACCACTTGGTATCTTCCACACTTTCGAAACCCTGATTTCATCTTCTCTGCACTCACATGTGGCATCTCCACAGCTGCCCATGCGGAAGCACACAAAACCACTTCTCCTGTCCATATGTTTGGAAAGGAACTTCCACTCTTCAAGGATGTCGGACAGTGAGGATCCGCGCGATGCCGGCTGGGGCGCGCGGCGCGGGAAATGGATCAACATTTTTCGGAAATGCTGAAAGCTTACGGCGGGCATTGAACCCCCTCCCCCCCAGCGTACGGTTTGTACGCTGACGAAAATGTTGATAATTGTGAACGACCCCTTACTCACAGCTTAGCTGTTGGTGTGAAAACATAGATGTCATCTGACATATATATACATTGTACCATAAAATAATTTACAATAACAAATTATAAATATCTTATGGAAAATATCGGCTTTTGTAATTTTTCTAATGTATTATGAATGCTTCTTGTTTTTGCTGCCTCTATAATTTTAATACATTTTGTTTTTTAACTTATTGTTGCTATGGAAATATACATGCACACACGCACGCACACACAATCAGCAATAACACAAGTTCAATGTATTCGCAGATGTGTAACCCAGCCAAACCCAGCCAATGCCTGCTGTCATCCGAATGCTCAAGTATTTCACATAACAGTGCAAATTTGCGTGTGACTGTCACTACACAAAAGCCTAAAACCATGTCTGACATTTGAAGCTCGATCTCCATATTATACATAGTGTCAGTGCAAGTCGGATATCCAACATATGCTTCAAAGCAATTGGTTATACCAAATGGTGTAAAATTTAATGAGATTCGTTAAATAAAACACGAGTAAACTAAGGCACGCAATTTATGAATTTTCATGTTTTGAGTGTGTCATTCTCTTCTCTAATTCAATTCATTAACTCCTGATGATGTCATGTTACTGATAGTGATACAGGGTGCAAAATTAACGGAAGACCAGATACAAATATTCCCTGATTTACTGTCGGACTCCCTGCTTTGACATATGCATGAGTCCGTGTCACAGACTCCCTGAAAATTCAGCCATACTAATACTAGTAATAGTTCGTCCCGGAGCACCGCCTTGCAGAATCACCGTATTTTTTCAGCCAATGTCCAAAGAAAATTTGGCACACGTGCAACTGCATGAATCTTAAAAATAAGCACATGCGTTATTGTTAATATTAATAATGATAATAATAATATCTTCAATTTTGAACCTCAGACTGCGGACTCCCTCTTTTTGAGGGTAGGTAGTCCGTTGGTAGTAGTAGTAGTACTACTACTACTACTACTAGTACTAGGTAAGTATAAATAATAAAATACTAAGTACTATGTTAATTATTATTAATATTAGTATATAAATTATAACTAATTCATTATTTAGTAGGTACCGTAATTAATGCTCATAGGGTCTATGTCCCCCAGGGTACTGCCGGAACGTACCCTGGGTACGGTCCGGTATACCGGAACGTACCCTGGTCACTATTTGGT
>NW_014577508.1:80011-87385 GCF_000485595.1 Priapulus caudatus
TGGCGCGACCGCCGCCATCTTTGTCTCGTTAAGTATGAAAGCGAATGGACTGGCGTACCCGTAGCCTCGAGACATTAAGATACGCCTGGCGTACCTCCAGCCACTGCCTAAATAATAATAATATCGTGTAATTAAAAAAACAGCCATGAAAGTTTTGGAATCTGTTATAATTTATTGCAAGACTAATAAGTTTGACGTGGCAATAGTTATTACCAGGTTACCTTTTCATTGTCGTTATATTTTGTGGCTAATACACTAGATGATAGCAATGCCAACAAGGCAATAACATACGAGGCGGCCATCTTGTTAAAAACAAGGGAACACCATATAGATCTTTTTACGGCGTTATACATCCGCGTATCTTTAAATATTTTCAAACAAATTTCTTCAAGAATGTAGCCCTTATTATGATTAAAACTTATAGGTCCGGGTATATACTATCTCTCCGATGGTGTAATAACCCAGGGAAATATTATTTAACCGCGTAAATGTTAGAGTTGCTCGGTCTACTTTCTTTGTTACAATTATGGTCGGTGTGCTTCGGTTTACTAATCCTCTTTTCGTCATGTTCGTTGATCGCAAAAGCATCGCATTTTGCAAAACAAAGTCAATGATGTAGAGTTCATCTACACGTGTCGTCGTCACCCTGGACAGTGCACATCAACAAAGAATCATAGAGACGGTTTCGCAACAGAAAGAGAGGTATGTGTTCCGTAAGTGTTTACATGGCTCCCCATCGTACCTCTCATTATCGATGGGTTATGGATATGGGTTTGCATTCATGGTGCCAAATTTATTAGTGACACGCGATGATACTGATAGCCCTGTACAAGCTAACTAACTTACACTAAAATTGGATGCTAGCTGATAGACTTCCCCCCGCTGATTCAGAATTATAAAATTAAGAAAAACAAAGAAAATGGGGTATTAATTAATTTGCATGAACATCGGTGTTATGCGGTTCCGAAAGATACTTAGACTTAGAGAGTATTACTATTAGTATTATTAGTATTATAATTAAGTATTACTATTTACTTACACCCTTTACACACCTAGCAATGCATTGCTCAGTGGTGTACGGATTTTAGTATATTACGGCACGTATTCGTGCGACCTGTGGCAGATAGAGTCACATGTACATTGTTGCGTGATATATAAAATCAAAAATGTGTGACAAAATATTTGAAAGCGACATGCATTTTGAAATGATGCAGAACTACTGTTTGCATGATGTTACACTCAAATGACTCATAGGAGGGTGCATAGTTTTATTGTAAATTTTAATTTCAGCATAATTGATTAACAATAATAACATGTAAGGTACATTTGGACTAATAGATCTGTAGATATTAGATACTTTAGTTAATACTAGATGAATAAGCAAGTATTACTTAGGTTGGAAGGTAGATATGTGGGTAGTAACTTAAAGTGTAACAGTAGCCTAACTTCAGCAGTACTTGCAGTTAAGTTTGGGTTTATATATATATTCATAGTATTAGATGGCGTCATTCCATCCATGGGTTTTATTCAGTGATAGGAATTCATGCCTGTCATCTTGCAAAATTTATGCGTGTAATACTCAATTTGGACCTCATAGCATGATATCATGATTGTGATAATAAAATTTTTTATTATTTCGAACACTGCATTCAGTGAAATCAGGCATTTAATGCCTTCCTATACTGAGCAGGGTACCCATCGTATGAAATCACCCATTATTTATGCCTTATTTTAAATTGTTTAGGTAAATAAAAACATTTATTATAAGCTATGTGTCTAGTCTATGCAAAAAGGTGCTGTGAAAGCACAGTATTATAAGTATAATCTGATTACTGCTGGACATAGCACAAAAACACTTGTCTTTCGTTAATGTTTTATTATCAAAATTGGCACGAATAGACCCTAAACTAAAGTAAATACGGCTGAGGGTTGAAATAGTATAATCTTTTAAGCAGGTAGCAGAACAGACATGATATAGGCAGGTTTAGAGTGCAGTCCAAAAGTTATCATCTATGGTAAGTGTGTGTGTGTGCACGCTGGTGTGCATGTGTCTATGTTTTGAAGCTAGACTGTAATTTATAGTTTAAGTAGTTTGAATTTACTTGGGATTGCTTTAAAGGAATTAGGCCTTAACTTGTGACCTGCTTAAAAATTAAATTATTGCCGTAATGTATTTTGAGTAAATATGAACAAATATATATGCCAAAACAAGAATGTATTTCAAAGTTATTTCAAGCAAATTTAGCTACATAGTACTTAAGTATAGAATCAATTATGACTACTGTTGTCATGGCATGAAGTATGTACATATATTAAAGAAAACCTTACAGTGGTCACCAGAAGAATGGATTAAAATCGGATAGTGTTCACATTTTCTAAAACTGTTTGCTGATGTCGTTTTTTTTGTATTTTCAACTACAAAAATTAATTGCAATATGTCCTTTTGGTATTTATAATAATTAAGTTCTGGTTTAGTGTTGTGTTATTTCTGGTTTTTATGATGTGGTTTACGTATTTCGTTATGGCTGGAGCCTGAAAACATTTTTTTTTAATTAATTATAATTAAATTAATAAAGCCAGTGATTATTATCACCAATCGTTCTAACGAGAGAATGTCTTTCTTACATTGTAGCCTATTGATCTACAGGATATATATGTAAAAGATTAATTTTCTTTGAAGTTTTGTTGCTATTGTGGATGTTCATTTTGAAGTGTAATTGAACTACCTACACGTATTATGCAAATTGTTTCCACAGTTAGGCATCTTTTTTTTAACAATGTCATTCATTTTATACTATCATTTATGTCTAGTCTGGTTAGGTGTGTGATTTTCCATTTTTAGTAAAAGATATGAACTGACCAATAATCCTGCATAAATTGCTAGACTAACCTAGTTGAGATGTAGCTTTTGGAACTGAATTTCCGTGATTATAAATTTTGGTTGTGCGTTAACGATGCTTATGTAGTCGATTGCTATGCAACGTGTGTAATTTGAACGTTTATGGGTACAGGCTGCAGAGAGATCTGGCCATCCATATTTTGTTTGGTTGGTATAAGATATGGACTTCCACTCAGCAATGGAAACATTCGCAGAGGCTTGGGTGGCAGCTAACACACAAACGGCATTGACCACTGAATCACAACCACAGGTTGGTGTCTATGTGTAACGTTCATTTACAAATGAACATTTAAGCAATTGAAATTGACCAGAACTGCGTGTAATACCAGAGTATGTAACATTAACATGTGAGGTCTTACAACATGATATATAGAAAACAGTAACTGCTTATTAATATTTTTTCTGATCCAATTATATATATATATAAAGAAATGTAACTGTATTGTAACTTAGTTGTTCCTGGCAGTTACATAAATGTTCTGGTAGTGCTTAAAGGCATAATTCGACCATTGATTATGCAATTTTAACGAATGCTACAGTAACTGGCACCTTGTGTAGTTAATAAGTACATTACCTTATAGCCAAACGCGTATTAGTTTGTCCAATATCACTGCTGGTTACTAAGAAATGTCTAATTGAAATCCGCAGTCCAAGAAATCGGTTGTTGACAGTTAGAAACCGTCATGCCGGCTGTAACCGGTCGTAACTGGCGAGGCGGTGTCATACAGATTATAGTGCACCGGACATTTTCGCACGTATGCTCGGCCGTCAGTGATTTCGATCCTTGTAGTCTGAGTGCGCATTCCGTACGTTATGGTTTTACTCTTGGGATTCGGGAATAAATGAATATACGTTCTTGAGATTACAAGCAACATATAATATGTGGCAACTAGGCAAATAATAACACTAGGCAAACAATTTACCCGGGACAAACAATTCGATGCTCAACATCTTGTAGCAACATGTGACGTCACCGAACCGAACTCGATGTTTATTTTGTTGGCCATAAATTTCGCGTTGTCGCCAGATTACCAAATTTACGGATTTCAATTAGACATTTCTTAGTAATTAGCAGTGATATTGGACAAACTAATACGCGTTTGGCTATAAGGTAATGTACTTATTAACTACACAAGGTGCCAGTTACTGTAGCATTCGTCAACTTTGCATAATCGATGGTCGAATTATGCCTTTAATCATCATTCACAACATTTCAAACACATTTTACTGTAAGTTGCAAGTATTCACTGTCACCTCTATCATTTATAATCCCCAATGGAAGGAAATAAATGTACACCAATTGTGATTGGTGTTGTTTGAACTTGTTTCTGAGCTGTGATAACAGGCATTTTCTACATTTAAGATATCTGAGATCTGTCTTGGTTCCATTTGAAAAATTAAGAAAATTTTTATTTCCGCTGTGAAATACCTCATTCTTGCTTTCCATGTCCAAGATCTTAATTATTCTTTTTTTTTCCATTTTCAGTAACCTACATTATTCTAAATCTGTGTTATTAAACTTAGGAAGGTTTTTTCATTTTATTTTGGGTTAATCAGATCCTTTCAAATATCTATATCTACAATTCATAATGCAGTGTTTCCCCTGCGTTGACACAAGCAAGGCGGGCTCAAATCCTCAGCCGCTACACAGAAATTTGTCCAAAACACCGCATCGCTGACGAAAATCACTGTTCTTCCATCAATAAACTACACTTTAAATTGAACTAAAATTTTGAATAAGAAAATTTGAAATAAAGCTTAGAATGCACCAATTTGCACAATTTTTTCCAAAAATTTCCCCGGACCCCCTTAGCTGGGCTCGCTTTGCTAGCACTTCGAAATGCAAATGCACAAAAAAAATTCCCCATCAGACCTTTTTGGCCAGGGGAAACACTGATAATGTTCTAAATTTTGTTTGTTTTGTTCGTGTTACATTTGTTATCATTCTTAATGTTTATCCTCACATTATAATGTATAATTCTATTTGTTGTTCACACAGTAAATGTTATCCCTAATTTCTATGTCCTGTATCTTTTATTATTTTTAATTACTGTCTTCCTAGTTTAGAATTTGTTTTTTTGTTTTTTTTTGTTTTACACAAAGGAGATTAAATTGTTCAAATTACAAATACTTAGAAGTAATCTTAGTTACAAAGATTCAGGTGCTTACTATGGGCAATAACTTGCATGGGTTCTCGCATGGGTATTCCTATATCGTCCTGTATGGCTTTGCTTTGCGCAACTGGTTTACTGTTGCCGGGTCTTGATCTGCTAAACAGTAGGTACAGAAGAACACTAGAGCACACCCTCTTGGTATTAAGGGACAGCCAGCACACTACATAGTGTTGCTAGTAGTGTGGTGATAATGAGCGAGTCTAGTCTACAGGAGAGTTACCTGCTTAGTGCCTATCATGTGATGCTGATGTGACAGAGATAGCATCAGTAAAAGATGTCATCGTATGAACTTGTTCCGGCCAGCTAGTATTGTTCAATATCATGTCTCTTCTCTTGCGGTATGTCAAATGTGCACTAATTTGTACTGGAAAATTAACTCATTTTGAAAAGTTGAAAGTGGATTATTAAAGGTTTTTGGTCTAAGTGGTGTCTAATCAATGATGTGAGTAAATCTGGCCTTTGTCAACATTATATTATATGTTTAGATCAGAATTTAGATAGTCATGTATTCCTCTGCGTTTATATTGTTCAAATGTGAAACCACACAATTTACATTTTCTCCATTTCTGTGCATGCTCACGTGTGCGTGTGTGTATGTATACATACGTTAAAAAGAATGCTTTCATGTCTAGTCACCTCTTTCCGTTACACTGTGCTGTTCTTCTATTATATGTTGCATTTTTATCATCTGTACTTGTTGTATCTCGGTGAAAGGAATTAGTCTGGGGGGAGGTCTATTTCGGAGCTAGCAACCCTCATCACTGCTGCCCGTAATTTCTGTGTACATGTACTTTGGGTTTGGGGGAAGCAGAGTGACAACCCATACGTATACATTAAACAGGTCTATATATAATTTGTTATGTTGCTGTATTGTTGTAAAATGCTTTTATCAATTCTTCATCGTACAA
Source organism: Priapulus caudatus (assembly GCF_000485595.1). Taxonomy (NCBI): domain Eukaryota; kingdom Metazoa; phylum Priapulida; class Priapulimorpha; order Priapulimorphida; family Priapulidae; genus Priapulus; species Priapulus caudatus. The sequence continues at coordinate 85,993 of NW_014577508.1, forward strand.
ATTGTAAATAACAGGGCATATCGACACATTTTTGCACGAGTTTTTATTGTGTCAAACCAAAGCAGCGCGATTGAGAATAACTCAGAAGGATTTTAAAACGTGTTTTTGCTGGTAAAATTTCCCATTATATCATCTATAAACGTAATTCATGCAGTCTTTCTAGTGTGATGATTAGTGTGATAGCAGAAGATACCTGCACCGGTGTATAGAGTTCACATACGCAGAGGGCATTTCTGATCACATTAATTTGTATCTTTGGGTTGTAGCAGCAGATATTCGCACCTCCATACCCGAGACTGACAGACTTGAGCATGAATCGTCTACCGTTACCTCCGTCATCGCAGGAGACAGTAATGCAGCACCCGCAGATGGGTGAAGTTCTACGTTGCCCAATCCCTGATGCCCACAAACAGCTGGTGGTAGCTGGCTCGGCTCCGGGCAAAGAAGCAGGTAGGATTTGATGTTGTTCAATGTTCGAGGCAGTTTTAGTAATGTTGATTTGACTGTGGCATGAAGTATATTTAAATGTTAACTAATTAAACACAATAATGCAAATATTAACGAACTTATTATTAGCATTGAATGGAAGAATGTATTCAGTGCCTGTTCTTTCTGCATGTTTGGTAATGTGTCTGTGTATTATTATATTATGTTTGAATAGCAGATTTGTTCAAGTTTCTAGTTATGTTTGTCTTGCAATTAATCTTCACACAGAGATCGTGAACACATGTGCATGCGTGCGTGTGTGCGTGCGTGCATCATGAGTCGAAATCACACATTTCCACCATTCTGGCACCAGCAGTTTTGCCATCAGAAAAGTATATATATACTAACTATGCACTTCTGTATTGGAAAATTTGGAAAAGAAAATGTTTCATTATCACCTATTCACTTCAAGTATTTGGAAGTTACGCTATCTAACCTGGCAAAGGGTGTCCATTGGTGCAGAAAAGCACATGCATCTGTGCCTGTTATTACCTGTTACTCACCTTGCTAATGATTTCATCTGAAAAAAACCCGCAAACATTTGCTGGAAAATAATTCCAGTTGTCACTTTTCTGAACGAAGAGTATTTTTTCATAATTTTGTCCCCGAGTGCATGCACATACGCGTATATGTCCGATATAGATGAATTTCAAGCTGGCATGGTTTTCATATTTATTGCAAGCAGTTCGGTTTTTAGCTCATCTGACGTAGTCAGGTGCAGCTTGTAGAATCGCATGATCGTCCGTCCGGCCGTCCGTCCGTCAACAGTTGGGCACAAATCTTAACCGCTCGACGTACAGTCACGATATTCGGGACGTGGGGGGGTAATCCGAAAACGAGTTGGGATGTCGAAGCTGGGGGGTTAAAGGTCAAAGGTCAAGAGGTGTAAAAGAAGGGGGAACATTCA
>NW_014577508.1:91296-93572 GCF_000485595.1 Priapulus caudatus
CGTGTATATTTACCTCTATATACATAATACAATATAATATAATATACATAATATAATAATACATATATACATGATACAATAACATGATACTTTTCTAAGTAAAAATATTATTGCTGCAAAAAATGTACGAGCAAATGTGTGCTAGTGTGCAAGCCTCTCGATTGTGTAACCAGCTATCATTGTGCATTTGATTTATTCTTCTCTTTGAACAACTTGCTATATCATGCCTCAGAATAACCATGTAGCTAAAATAACATAATCTGACTAACATAATAACATATCCATCCCTTTGAACACCCTCCCACAGTAATATATTAATAATGCTTCAAGTATATCAGGCTATAAATCTAAATAGCTCGGAACAGCAAGCAGACCCTTTGACTAGCTTAGAAGAACATAGAAGAACGTTCGAAAAACATTTCGTCCCTGCTGAATAACGAATTTTAGCTCAGAAAAGCTCGATATCCTTCTAAATATAACGAGCTATCCTTTCGTGGAAATCGGCTGTCCGCGGTAAGTTGTCCCCGCGCCCATGTAATACTTCGCCTCTCCCGTTGGCAAGGGAACGCGCCCTGCATGCTCGCGCCCGTGTAACCGACTTACAGCGCCGCAGACATCGCGTCATCTTTAGAGACTTCCTGATACGGGGATAGTCTGCGGAGTGTACTTGGAGCTGAGCGAGGCTCGGCTGGCGCATAATTCTCCCCGCAGAATGACCGCATGTTCGCGTCCGTATCGCGCGCTCTGCTCGCGCTCTCTCTCTCTCTCTCTCTGTGCGCGCGCGCTCACAGCGCCGATCCGAGCAGCGCCAGCCTGCGCGCAGCTCTCGACTAAGCCACTGAAATGTTAATCCCGCTTTGGCGCGGGCTGACTAATCCCGCGCTAAATCCCGGTGCTCTACGCTCGGGCTCTCCGCGGAAATTCCATGCAAAGTCCGCGCGCAGGCTGATTGCGTCGGCTTTCAGGGAGATTAGATCTGATCTGGCTGCCACTTTTCTGGCAGGCGCCGGGGCACGGCAAGTACGTATACGTATAGCCGCTGCTGCTGCTGATGCTGCTGCTGATGCTGCTGCGGTTGGAGCTGACCAGAGGCAAAGCGCACCAACCGCCACGTTAAGTACGCACGCGGCAATTCTTGCCGCGCGCGTGAGTGCCCGCTCGAATGTTATGTAATGCAAAACCCGTGGAAGTGCGAAATGCTTGCTGCAAGCCGTCTTCTGCGCGGGGCAGCCGAACGTGGCGCGCGCGCGCGTAAGGCGCAGCTTCCTTATTACCGTAGCTTAGTCGTTGTTGTTTTGTGCGGACACGATCGTCGTGACGCTGGCGATGTATAATAGGTGGTCGGATTTGAAAATGTTGAATGGGAAAGGCTATAGCCGCTTGATGTTGTTGTAGTGAAGGATTACGCAGAGCCGTTGTTCAAGGATAGACGTAAATGATGTTACGCAGCATCCCTCCTGCAGCTGTCACGTAAACCATGCAGTGATGAGCTGTAGCGGTATTCTTTCAGATAAGACACAGTATAATGCTCGGATTTTTTCAGAGGGACAGAATTAAAGCAGTTTCTAATTCCAGTTGTAGTGTATATCCACGATTAATTATGTTTAGCAGTCTTTGTCGCATTTTCTTCGGATTTTTTATAAGGTGACTAAACATCACATAAATACTGGTAACGCCATATTTTGTACAGGAAGGGGTAACATGATATTCTCGCATTTCGATTTCCTCGTTCAAGCATTTGACTCATTCGTCTCATTAAATTGTGTCTGTTGTGGAAACTCAGCATTGCATCATAAACCGTAACAGAAACTCTACTGAAACCGTCATTAATAGATTTAAAAACGACTTAATGTGACTCGTGAGTGCATTAAAATTCCGGTCTGACAGTCTTGGTAAACAACGGGATTACGCTTAGCTACAGAAACTAATCCATTGCTCGACAGATGCCTTTCTCTGCAGTGTGGATTAGGCCTCCCTGTTTCCTTGGCAACGTCAGATGTCGAATAGTTTGACACCAGCTTTTTCATAAAGGTGCTCTGCAATGCTATGTGTGTACCCCGTCGCTATGAATGAGTGGTTTCCCTATAATTTAGTGGTAATACTATGATTGAGCAGTGTTGCTATAAGTGAATGGTGTCGCTATGAATGAGCGTTATCTTTGCGAACGAGCATGGTAGCCATGAACAAGCTCTGTTGCCACGAACAAGCGTTAATTGTCGTCACAAACAAGCGTCGTCACCACGAACAAGCGCCGTCGCTACGAACAAGCGCTGTTG
>NW_014577508.1:93582-96255 GCF_000485595.1 Priapulus caudatus
AACTTAATTTCTAAGCGAATTTTCTGCACTCGACTAGGCTACGGCCGAAAAGCCCTGGCGCGCCTCATTCGAGTAGCTGTGTGTTGGAATTTAGAGTGTGTCCTCGCCACACGACGGTAACTAACGTGAAAACCATGTCGTAGAAAAGTACGAATTATGTCAAAACGAAGGAAGCTACGCGGTTTGTAATACTACCGGAAGAGAGAATAAGGACCAGTGAACAAAATAAGCTCATGTTTGTATACATTTCTATTTTTATTCACATCGAACTCGTACGACAAAAATGTAGTGAAATCAGTACCAAATCGCTGTCTTACTCCTTTGTCATTATACGCTCCTGGTATTATGCATAACAGATGGCTGCAAAAAGTTCACGTGATGATAGTTATTGAAACATCTTGAAGTTGTTGAAACTATAAAACAATTTTACTCTGATGTTATTGAGAGCAAAAATAATACGTATGTGTCCTCAGACGTATATGACTTGAAAATCTCATAGGAGGTAGTTTTTCCTCATGTGCAATCTAGATGAAAATTCTGTCCAGTAAAATCATCCTAGTAGTCGACTGGTATTGGGAAATACTGGTCCTCTGAGACAAGCCGTGCATACATACAGGTGTGTATATCATAGAAGTTTGGTACGTGGTTATATGTCTTTATAAACGAACTTGACATGATTTGTGACGGGAGAGCGTACTAAAACAAGATCATAAGCTAAGATACTATAAGATCATGATGTGTAGAACCTGCGTGCGTGATTACACGGCAGTAAATGTTTTTGCGAGCAGAGTTTTCATTCACGTCAGATTTTAATAATTTCAATTGGATAAATATAATTTGGTAAAATTCCAGGAATTAGCTTTCATGCATGCTTGCTCGCTGTTGGTAAGCTGGACTAGTGTTAAGTAGCATGCCTATAGAGTGCAGGGCAGTGCTTTGAAAATAGGCTGGTGGAGGCAGAGCTACGATACATTTGTTCCATTTAATTATTTGTATAACCCGTTTAAAGTTATGCTGCGTATAGATCGTGTATTATACATTGAGGTGCAGCAGACTGCAGAGTATAGTGACATGAACTACACAAATTACATATGCTCAAACGCATCTCGTCTTTAGGAAAAGGCAGTGTTAACATTCTAGCTTTTAAATTGAAATTCATCTATGCGCCAACTGACATCAGCGATCGATGGGCGCTACGAGGAATCCATTAATAAGATGTATGAGCAGATTTACTTGTAATGTCTGCATGTGTCCGATTATACATGTACATGCAAATTTTCCTGGTGATATCCGAGAATATGTAGATTGGAAAAACGAAAGAACAAAGGAATTATTACTGATGCGCATAGGCATATGCAATACAAGCTTGCGTGTGTAGTCCACACTGCTGGCATAATTCGTCACTGCTACATGCCGTAGCCACGTTGGAATAATGTACATCTTTTAATTGGTTGAATTAATTTCGCATCAGTTGATCTCCCGAGTACATGACAGGTTTAGAACGGCGTAGTTTCCGATGATTTCCCTTCTGAACCTACAACCTTATGAATAAATGTTTACGTTTTTGGTGGATAGTCATAGCAACAAATCTAAGTAAATTCAGTCATTAAATTGCACCTGAGAGCTCTCATTGGTGACAATCTAACTAGTGATAGTATATTTAGCTTGTCTGATCGTGTGAATGGGCTGTCCTTCTATGGGTAACTATTAACTATCATCTCTCAATACAACAGCTATACCAATTTGTAATGAACTATTTATAGCCGTGGGAACAACTTAATTGCTATCGTGTACTCTCGATTAATATTCAAATCACTAGTGTGGTTCTTCTGTTTTCGAAAATTTATTAACAAGTAATTATTTAGCGTTGGAATTATTTTAAAAGTGGGACAAATTTACGAGCCAGCCATTCTGGGAGGAACGCGTCGACGCCGACATGGCATACATGGTACACGTAAAAACGGCAACATATACTAACGTGATACTTTGATACTTTTTTAATACATGATACATTATATACATATACATAATGATAATTATGTAAAAGAATATACATAAAATAATACATAATACAATATAATATAATATACATAATACAATATACTATAATATGAGAAATATACGAATACACTGTAATCCTGTTGGGCAATAGCAAGTCAGTGCCACAACAATAAATGCTTTTAACCGCCCCTCCTATGCAATAAAACATTTAGATAAGATGTTCAACGAGCATCAAGGTGTTTCGCATGCACGACATTTACAATTATACAGATTTCACTACGTCACGGATATCTATGACAATATTATTCTGACAGTGCAATAAAGTAGGAAAGTAGTAAACTGCGTATTAGTATTTTAAACCGACTATCTCACGAATAAATCGGAAAACTGCATAAGTGTATAGAAAGTGGGTCTCACCTGCATGTTAGTGGACTTTTTACTGATTACTCCGGCACAACAATCACCACAAATGTGTGCTGTTATAGGCTATAAAACAGCAGATGAACAGCAAACGACAAGCGGCTAAATACAGGAATTGCTCACGGCTCTGATTAGTCAATATATAATGGTTAACTCGCACATATGCACATAGTATGCACACTGTAAAGAGATTGCTGGGTATCGTTTAACGATAAGTAGGCACTGTTTGGTTCTTGTACATTTGTACACAAC
>NW_014577508.1:96265-103940 GCF_000485595.1 Priapulus caudatus
GGGGGGGTACAGTTGTGTTCTGTCTGGCGTAGTATGTATGCTTATTGTTTAGTCGTTGCCGCCGCAAAACATCCGTGGAATCACTGTTCCCGTCGCCTATGAGCTCATTTACGCAGAGGCCACTTACTTAACTACGCGATCAGAAATAAAAAAATTCCCCTTTTTCCACAAACAGGGATTCATTAATGGTTCCGAGATAACGAAAATAATTGGATAAAGCGATGTGTTGCTCATCCATGCAGAGACATCTTGGGCGACAGTTTAAAACGTTAATTCCTGCAAAAATGAACGAACGAATGGGGAGGCGAAAATCATACGTATCGCGCGCGCGTGTGTGTATGTGTGTGTGTGTGCGTGTGTGCGTGCGTGCGTGCGTGCGTGCATGCGTGCGTGTGTGTGTGAAAATCCACGATCAACGCTACGTCATTGTGTGAGTGCCGACTTTGACCGAACCGCAGGCAATTCACAACTGTCCTTACTTGACTGGCAGGTAAATCGGGTAAAAATCGGTATGAATAACAAGCAGGCAGTCGATATCGGTTGTCTTCGCTGCGCCTACTCAGATGTGTCTGTCTATACCTGCGGCCGCTTGTCGCAGCTCCAGTCGTCCTAACACGAGCAAGATGCTGCGCTTGTCCCGCTTCACTGGTTCATCGCGTTATACGAACATTGCGCAAGCAGGCGTGTTCAGTGCGCGATCTTCTCCACATTCAGCACGTATAAGATGGCCGCCTATCTCCAGATGATGGTGGTGGCACTAACCGCTGAAAGAATTTTGTAACTTATGTAGTTTGTGGGTGTGTGGTGTGGGGGGGGGGGAGTTCGAGGTGCCAAGTAGCTAGCCGAATTATATATAATCAGAGCTGATATAGTGTGGAAGGTTTATGAAATACCAATGATTATTTGGTAAAAAAAAAAAGGTCTTATTTATGGTGAGCATATACCTGGTAGTGGGGAGGGCTATTATTCAGTCAAACTTGTTTTCATCTTATTACGAATTAAATTTGGGGTATATTTGTTTATATATATATATATCATATATATATATACACACACACACATATATAATATATATATATATATATTAAATATAATTTATTATTATTAAAGAAGAGAGAGAGAGAGAGAGAGCAGAGGAGCGAGAGAGAGAAAGAGAGAGAGAGAGAGAGAGAGAGACGAGAGAGAGAGAGAGAGAGAGAGAGAGAGAGCGAGAGCAGAGAGAGAGAGAGAGAGAGAGAGAGAGAGAGAGAGAGAGAGAGAGAGAGAGAGAGAGAGAGAGAGAGAGAGAGAGAGAGAGAGAGAGAGAGAGAGAGAGAGAGAGAGGAGAGAGAGAGAGGAGAGAGAGAGAGAGAGAGAGAGAGAGAGAGAGAGAGAGAGAGAGAGAGAGAGAGAGAGAGAGAGAGAGAGAGAGAGAGAGAGAGAGAGAGAGAGAGAGAGAGAGAGAGAGAGAGAGAGAGAGAGAGAGAGAGAGAGAGAGAGAGAGAGAGAGAGAGAGAGAGAGAGAGAGAGAGAGAGAGAGAGAGAGAGAGAGAGAGAGAGAGAGAGAGAGAGAGAGAGAGAGAGAGAGAGAGAGAGAGAGAGAGAGAGAGAGAGAGAGAGAGAGAGAGAGAGAGAGAGAGAGAGAGAGAAGAGGAGAGAGAGAGAGAGAGAGAGAGAGAGAGAGAGAGAGAGAGACGGAGAGAGAGAGAGAGAGAGAGAGAGAGAGAGAGAGAGAGAGAGAGAGAGAGAGAGAGAGAGAGAGAGAGGAGAGAGAGAGAGAGAGAGAGAGAGAGAGAGAGAGAGAGAGCGAGAGAGAGAGAGAGAGAGAGAGAGAGAGAGAGAGAGAGAGAGAGAGAGAGAGAGAGAGAGAGAGAGAGAGAGAGAGAGAGAGAGAGAGAGAGAGAGAGAGAGAGAGAGAGAGTGAGAGAGAGAGAAAGAGAGAGAAAGAGAGATTCATGCATGCATCATGAAATACATGCATACAGCATTGGTAGTGAGTGTACGTCAGTGTACCAGAGCCTGCAGTTATAGGTAGTAGAGGGTCGTGTTTGCTAAAGAAACAGCAATCTATTGCCGCAAGCCGAAAAGCGCGCCGATGCGACGCGAAACGCGTAGTGAAGGAAAGTTTCAATTGCCTAATGATGGCGGCGCGAAGGATAGAGTTCTTGTGCGGCATGCCAACTTAACTGTCGCCCTGCGGATCGCTAAACCTGCACGTAAGAATCTACGTGCTACGCGCCCACAGGCCAATCATGCCGCAGGATTTCGCGTGATAAAACACCGACTCTCCCATTAAGAGTGGGGGTATATATTTTGATACTTAAGCTCCAGGCTATATTTTTCATTGGCAGGGAGGAGTAACGGTCTTTATTCGGCACAGCTCATTTGTTTTGGCAGTCAAGGCCAGGATTAGCTATGGCTCTGCAGGCTTCCCAGGGCTTTGGCAGGCACCGTGCCCACACAGGCTGCCAAAATTCAGAAAACAGTTTCCGAAAAGTTCGCTGCGCCTTGTGTGAAAGCCGGACTTTTGCCGCAGCCTGTTCGTGCTTTCCGGGCGGTCTTGTCGGCACGGGCGGCAGGATAGCCGTAGATTGGTTTAGCGTCCTCACGTGTGGCGACATGGTGCTTAAACGATATCCGCGCTTCACTGATTTTTCGTTTGAGAATCGAAATCGATAATATGCGTTCGTATGCGTGTGTCTATCGTTGACAACTTGGCTAAAAACATTATTTATTCTAATTTTGAGATTAAGTATCTGGCGACTATGAGATGTCCATGGGGTTTTATGAATTGATGTCTCTCTCTTGAAGAACACGGGTAGGCCATGTAAGGTGGGGTTGTGTTTTAGAAATTAGCGATCCTCGCGCCTGACAAGCGGTCAGATAAAGGATATGGACACAATGTAATCGTGCAAAATTATACGTGTGTTTTTTTAGGTCGATCTGCTGCATGTCTCTTCTTGCGTTAAGGACGCCGGTATGACTTCTGTACGAAATTCACGTGTTTTATATGTTGACGTCGCTTTCAATGAACACGGCTATGTAGGCCATTCATTTCCTAATTGCGTCCAGTGGACTTTAAGCATAAGGTGTTCAGTCGACGCAATTAGCAGCGTTCCTGGGCATTAGCAGCGGTGGTAATTCTCTCGTAGTGAAACTAGTGAATGCAATCTACGCGTGGCTGCATTTTGTTGAGCATTCATCTTCTACAGACAGCGTAAGTGTAGTAAAGGCATCGTGCGTAGATTTTGTCTTTGTTGGATCAAATTGAATGGCAGTTTTTCAATCGGGGAATGCGTGCTAGTCGCGCTGTGCATTGGTGTTGAATTTCCTGATCAGAATCCTATGCTGTGATGCAAGATAATGTTATTCTTCATTTTTTCACTTTATCTTTTTTTCACTTTTCGCTTCTTAGCGCTTTGTGCTCGCTCTTCTAACTTCTCGTATCGTCCGAACATTCTGCAATCACTTGCTCTCCGGCCTGCCCTATCTCGCACTGTTTCTTGTCTCTTCCTTAAATTTGGGTTTGGCTATCCGCGTTTTTCCTCTTGCTTTCTTTGCTTTGCTGGCATTCACAGGTTCTTTTTTCACCGCTTCTAGATTTTGCGCGCTTTTCGGTTCTGTTTTATTCTTTCATAGCAACCAGTGCATTTATTTCAAGGTTTCGGAACGTGCAGTAGCGTGATTACACGATAGTTGTTGGTGTTAGCACCCCCCCCTTCTGGGCCCACGCACGTTGTTTATCAGCCAAGCCACTTAACGTTTAACAGCTGCACTGGCCGTTCGCAGTCTTGTAGTTTGCACATGGCAAGGTCAATGCATGATAATGGACGGATCGCCGTAACGATCCGTCAGCCTCACTCCCTCCTCCTTCTCCTCTCCTGCTCTCCTCCTCCTCCTCGCTCCTCCTTGACCTCTCCTCATCCTTCTCCCTGTCCTTGACGCTCGCTCCTCCTCCTCCTTCTCTCGCTGCCTGCTCCTGCCTCCTTCTGGCCTGCCTGCCTCCTCTCTTCGCTCTCCTACTCCTCCTCTCCTCCCTCCTCCTCCTTTCATACCCTTCCTCCTGTTCTGCTCATTGCTGAAAAGCGTAAACGCAAGCGTAGATCGTGCGTCGAGAAGCTCTCGCGAGCGCATAGCATTTATCAGAGAAACGCCGTTATTTCATTAACACTAGCGAGCGCTACTGCGACTTCATTTGGGCCGCGCGAATTAAGGCGCTAAACTTTAATCAGGCGGAGTTTCACCTATACAGGCGTGTGTAGCAGGCAGCGCAGCGTGACCGAAGCCAGCGCTGGCCGTCTTCTGGCGGGCAGTGGGAATATATCATGCAGCGCAAAGCTCGTCTAGTCGCATAATAATGTAGAGGCTCTGTGGCTGTATCAGGAACGCCGCCGCAGAGCGCAGCCGCAGCAGCAACAGCCCGTTGTTGTTGTGTATCAGTCGAGAAGATATCGCCGGCGAGAATATCGTCCGAACGCGTTGAATCCGGATGTGTAGACGCGCGCGCGTCACGTTGCGAGTTCTATAGTAATGTTGTGGCGTGCGCGCTGCGGCGTGTGTGTGTGTGTGTGTGTGTGTGTGTGTATGTGTATGTGTTTGTGTGTGGTGTGTGTGTGGTGTGTGTGTGTGTGTGTTGTGCGTGCGTGTGTGCGTGTGCGGCTGTGCATATGCATGTGTATTGAATTTTGTTGAAATCGGAAATTTCTGATTCTTGAAAGTAGATTACTACGGAATGCTGGTGTAACATTTCGAATGGTGTTACTTTCGGGCTGATTTACCATTTTAAGAAGAGCGCAGGTCTCTCGTGGCAGTAATTTTGAGCAATTATTTATAAGGGTAAATAAATTCAAGAAGATTTGAAGAGATTAATTCTGAGTGCAAACTAATTTGCTCCTCCTGGCGATATTATTATTGCTGTGCCTTCGGTTTTCATTCCGTTTGAAATTTTGCCGAGATTTTCGTTCTAAGAGAGCATTAAGTGCACACGGAATCCAAATTGATCAGCTTCCAGCAATGCAGGATTAAAGTGTTATTTGTGAGAGATTAAAAACATATTTTTCATATACAAAAGATTAGCAGCTCCTCAGCCAAGTTTCGCTTTTGTCGTGGTCAAAATGCAAGCGGAAGGAGGGCTTACGCTGTCAGCTTTGGCTTTCTGAAATGCTCGACTGAAAGTAGAACAGAGCTAGCTAGGGCATATTATATATATATTGTTAGCTAGCTACATTTCATACTATATGTGCAGTTGGTGCGTGTGTGCCGTCCGCGTGTGTTGGCAGCGAGTGGTATTCAATTAATCAATTCAAAATTCAATTTCTTATTGACTCGCGTGCAGAAAACAATGCGAACTGATTAACTTATGGCGTAATTACTCTGAGTGTGGAGAACTCGACATAGGTAATCGGCGATGCAAATGTCATGTTGCGCTGAGCAGCAAAGACGCATCCGATGATTATGTATTATCCTATATATCATATAGATCATACTGTCTTAGGCTCCATATTGCCGATTTGGCGCACGTGGGAGGCCTAAAAACGAGACCGGTGAGGTGGAGGAAGGAGCGCGGTCGTGGGTCCGAGCCACGACGTATAAATAGTGGGGGGACGCCGGCCTCCCTGCAGGAGGCTTTTGTAAAAGCGACCAGCCCTGTCTGAGAAATGGTGTAAGTGCGTGATAGCGGTTACTGCTGTTGTAGTAAATGCTCTCTTTTGTTCAGTTAGTCACTGAGGAGAATTTCTGTATGGCTTCTTAGTAGGTTGAGTAAAACGCTGAGTTGCAGCGTGTTACTTCTTGTCTTGTCTTCTCTCTATAAGTTCTTGGGCAGAAGCCTCTAAGCTCGCGTAGTGCGCATAACGCGTCTTACAATAGCATGGAATATAGATCATATCATATAGATCAGCATCATATAGCATGTTATCCATATTCATTAAAGATCATATCAAATAGATCATATCCATTACGCAGTATATATACTGGTAACTAAGCAGTGCACTTTTCAACAATACAGTGTGGTATTGTTGAACACAGCTTCTAACAATAATCTGTATATTGTAGTTAGTATAGGTAGCGTTAACATACTGTGTAATTTTAAATTCAATTCATTTTTCAATCATATCAATAAAATCAATCAATAATTTCATTTAAATAAATGTCAATTTCAAGTTTACAAATCAAAAAGTAACTAAATTAAAAGCAACAAGCAAGCAGTGTATTGTTAGATCGGTGTTGCAAGGCAATAGCAGCAGTTTAGTTGTTGAAAGCTCAAATAGGTACGTTCTACATACACAGTGTATTGTTAGAAGGTGTTCAATCATAGCATCTGTGTATTGTTGAATAGGCTCGCTAACATATTAGACAGTGTATTATCAAATGCCTAAGACATACAACACACTGGTGATTGTTAGTTACCTTCTGGATTATCTGCATATATCATGTAGATGCATGATCATATCAGATCATTATCGATTATTATATCAGGCAACACGCCTCATTATGTTGGGGCAATATTGTGGTGTGTGTGTGTGGTGTGTGTGTGGTGGTGTGTGTGTGTGTGTGTGTGTGTGCGTGCGTGCGTGCCGTAGCGTGCGTGGCGTGCGTCGTGTGCGCGCGTGTGTGTATATTTATGTGCGTTTGGCGTGCGTGCGTGTGTGCGGCGCGTGTGTGTATATTTATGTGGCACTGGCGTGCGTGCGTGTATGGCGTTCGTTCGCAGCGTATATAGGAAATGGACATGGCGAATTTTTGCTATGATTTTGTTATTTGTGTGGTCGTTGTTCTAGGGCTGCAGAAGCGTGTTAAACTGTATCAAACGGTCTGCGGCATCGGCATACATTACGCAGGATGTGTGGTGTTTTTTCTATATGTGAAACAATGCGCTGGTGTTGGATGCGCGAACAACCACACACTACGCCTGATTCTAATCGTATATTCCTTCACGTCCGCGGATGCAGCGTCGTGTTGTTCCGCTCGGTAATCGTCGGTCGGGTTTATTGTTCGCGTTGGCAGACTGGTGCGATGGCGACGGTGCGGCTGCGGCGCGATCAGTCTGTTTTTGTTTACATTTTATTTTCCGCCTCTGCGCAACGCTGTTTGCGACGTCACGCTGCCGCGACTTCTGCCTGCCTAAAAGCTGCGGCGCCGTTTAAGGTCTGGGCGGATTTCGCGCTAGCCTGGGCGCAGGCTTGAGCGTGGGCTGATCAGCGGCGAGCCAGGCTGTCCTGCGTGGCGACGGTGCCGTGGCTTTCCGTTCGTGTTCCGTATGCAAGTAACAAGCGTCGGCGCGCGCGTGCGCTCTCACTGCGCGCGGCCTAATCGCAGGCTTCGCGTGTGAAAAGCATAGAGCAGAGAGAGATCGGCGTATATTAGTATCTGCGGCTGCGCTTACGCCTGATTTGATGCTGCTCGCGTAGTGCGAGGTACGCCGCGCTCTTGAAGCTTGTATTTTTGAAGAGTTGCTTAAATTTTACTTATGATGATCACATTGGTAACGAATAAATATCAAATTTAACCTAGAAGTGTATCCGATGTGTCAGCCCTGCTTCCGTCAGTGTCTAGATGGTGGTAAAAAACACTATAAGCGTTACGGCAAAACAGGTACATGTTCCGATGCGTTATAAACTAAAGGCGCGTACACGTTGCTTGGCCATTTGGCAAGCACTTTTAATGCGGCAGCTGGATGTGCGCGTAAAAATACAGC